>NW_018744988.1:2692462-2992195 GCF_001683475.1 Chenopodium quinoa | reverse complement strand
GCTGAGAGACGCTTGATGACTCGTTACTGAAACGAGTCAGGTAGTCTCGGAGGCTTTCGGTTTCCCCCTGTTGCAGACCCATGAGCTCTGCGGTAGTCTTTTCTCGGCGGTTTGCCGTGGAAAACTTGCTCCTGAACTTGGAGGACAGATCATCCCAACCTGTTATGGAGCCTTGCCTTACTCCCTTGGAGATCCACGCTTGCGCGACCCCCTTGAGAGTGGTTGGGAAATATTTGCACCAAGTCGCCTCGGATCTGGGGCAAAGATGCATATGAGTCTCATACGAGGCCACGTGGTCCTTCGGATCCGTGGTCCCGTCATATGTGATATGCGACGGTATTTTAACCGTGGGTACGCGCTCTTCCAGTATCCATTGCTCGAATGGTGAACTAGCGGGAAGCATAATGGCCTTGCCCTTGTTCCTGGCCGAAGGGACCGCGCTCCGCCCTCTTAGAGAGGTAGGAGTGGTTTTCGTCCCTGGCTGGGAAGTCTGGGCCTCGGCTGCAGGGTACGAGAGGCGACTATGCACACTCGGTTCCTGGCCGCCGAGTCGGTCAAGGACGCTTCTGCGAGCAGTCTCAGGTTCCCGGCGAGTAGATTCTGGCCGAGAAGCTGAGCTGCTGCTCTTATGCGCTGCTGGTCTTGAGGATGAGGATCCTTTAAAAAATTGAGAGCTCTTTTTCCTCTGTTTTTCATTTTTCCAAGAATCCTCCTCCCACTCTTCCAGCTCCCGGAAGGAAGGAAGCTTCCCACCGTCATGGTCTAACTTCCTCTGCTGATGCCGGGTATGCGGAGGAGTTCGATCACGAGGCGGTGGCATATTCTGTGCCCTCATTGCCTCCATGAGTACTGCCAGCGCTCTTGCCACCTCTTCCGAACTGGGCCCCGTCAAAGGGGTCCCCGGCCGAGTGTGGGCATGAGGCCGTGCAGCCGATGGTTGGCTTCGGGACACTGAATATGTCCTATGATCAGACTGACCCCTGCTAGACCGAGAGTGGTCCGGCCTATATTGAGAGTCATGCATTATAGGAGATAGGGAATCCTCCTTGTGTGATCCTCCCCCCGAGCCGGCACCCTTGGGAGAGTTCCGGTCCGGCGTGGGCGATGGTGTAGGGGTTTTAGGCTTTTCGCCCGCTCCTTGACGGAGGCTTTTGCTCTTGCGGTTCTTAGCCATGGCTGCTAAGATAATTGCAAGATGATCTCGGTTAGGAATTTGGCTTAAAGATTTTTGAAAGTCTTCCCCACAGACGGCGCCAAATTGTTTCGGTTGAAAACAATGGGACCTTGCCGAAGGTCCACTGAAATGGAGAAGACTGGATTCGATCCAAGTTGTGTTGGGCCGAAGGTTTCCTGCACAGTGAACACACGTAAACTAGCCTCGGGGGTGTTTCCGAGGAAGGCCCCTCCGATGCTAAAGTCAGTACAATGTGTAGAAGGAAGACACTATGCAAGAGAGTTTGTAGCTTGAGGCTTTTGTGGAATATTTCTGAATGCAAGAATGAGCATATGAATTGGAATGTCAATGATCATATGTGATGTCCCTTTGAATGTGTTAATATGATGGCTTTTATACCTCATCATACTTGGAGAGGTTGGGCTTTAGCCCAATTGGCTTACTTTGTGGGCTGACTTTTGACTTTTGAGCAATTGGAGAGTTGAACCTTGACCTTGGGCTTTTAATTGGATCATTTAGTGCTCAGGCCCAACTTTGACTAAATTGGACCCAAACAACGTTTATTCAAACATAGCTCAAAAGTATGTTGGTTTGTACTGGGATTCTGCCTTGTGATATTTTTTCCTCCTTTTGCTTTAAAAACTGTTTGACATGACATAAAAACTCTTAAAAGTAATCCTATGTTTTCATCTTTGGAATGTATTTTTAGTTTTATTATCTTAATCCCTTTTCCTTCATAATTAATAAACTTAATCATCTCTTTAATCCCACTTTTCAACTCAATTATTTTAAATTATAATTGTACTTGAATAACTAGATCAATGATCATGCATCAAATAATGCAAATAAAACATTACACTGTCTCCGTCTCTAAATATTGTTCCTACTTTACTTTTTTTTGGCGAGATAATAATTATTGACAAAACAAGAATGAACAACATTTAGGGTCTGTTTTGATTGATTGAAATGAGCTGAACTGACTTAACAGAACTGAACTTATTGGAGCAGAACTGTACTGAACTTATTGGAGCAGAACTGTACTGAACTTATTGGAGCAGAACTGAACTGAATATTTTATGAGAAAAGGAAATTAAGAACTGAACTCAACTTATTGGAACTGAACTGAAAATAATCTGAAGAGAACAGATTCTTAGAGACAGAAGAAGAGTATTAAATACAATGGGGAAGTAATTGCTTTATTTCATTGGTTTAAGGATAGTTTTAGGGGTGGGACTTCGGTTTGGCAGTTCGGTTTGACCTCAGTTTGAAACGGTTTCGGTTTGAAACGGTTCGGGTTAAAACGGTTTCATTTAGACGGCGGGTCGGTTCAGTTCGGTTTTGATTAGTCACAGGTCGGTTCGGTTTCGGTTTATTTTTGTATGATTTAAATTCGGTTCTGGTCATAAACGGTTCGGTTTATAAACAGTTCGGGTCATAATCAGATCGGTTAGAAATGGGTCGCTTCAGGGGCGGATTTACTCGGGTCAATGCCGGTTCGGTTTTTTAAACGGTTCGGTTAATAATCGGGTCGGTTTGAAACTGGTCGGTTCAGGGGCGGGTTTACCCGGGTCAATGCCCGTTCGGTTTATAAACGGTTCGGGTCATGATCTGACCGGTTTGAAACGGATCGGTTCAGGGGCGGTTTTACCGGGTCAACGTCAGTCCGGGTTCATATCGGTTCGGGTCATGAACGGATTATTTTGAAATGGGTCGGTTCAGGGGCGGGTTTACCCGGGTTAATGCTAGTTCGATTCATATCGGTTCGGTTTATACTCGGTTTGGTGCTAAAATCGTTCGGGTTAGTTTGGTAATCAGTTAAATAGGATCGGGTTGAAATCGAGTTCTAAAAAGTGGTTTTGACCAGTTAGCGCGTTTTGTTTTATATCAAGTTGGGACTAGTATTTCCATTTCATTAGCGGGTCGGCATAGGTTGGTGAAAAAAATAATGGATCGAGTAGAAATTGGGTTTTAAGAGATTTTTGACCGGTTAGCTATTTTCGTTTTATATAAAGTTGGGACTTCGTCACTTTATTTTCAGACATCGGATTATATACAATTACACAAATCTTCATTTATTCAATTATTCTATATCATGTTAATATGTTATGTTTCAAGTTTGGTTATATTCTTGTTGTTGTTTATTCGATATTATCATATTAGTCTATTACAAATTTATAATGTATTAATGTATTATTGTTTCATTATTAAATATATATTATTAGGTTATCAGCTTCTTGTTGGATTGTTTTAGATATCGTGTCATGACCATGTTTTGATGAATTGCTACTTTGAATACGATAAATCGATTCAGATATCATATTATATAGAATTACAGAAATTCTCATTCATTCTATATCATGTTAATGTTTATGTTTCAAATTTGGTTATAGTCTTGTTGTTGTTTATTAAATATTAGTCTATTACAAATTTATAAGGTATTAATGTATTATTGTTTCATTATCAAATATTATCAGGCTATCAGCTTCTTGTTTTAATTGTTTTAAAGATCGCGTCATAACCATGATTTGATGAATTGGTACTTTGAATACGATAAATCGATAATTGATATTGTAATAAACTAATAATTTAATGTTACGGAACTATATTTGGATGTTTAATTAAAATCACGATTATTCAATTTCCCATTAGTCTAATAAAGTAATAATTGACAATTGTTTGTAACTATTCCATAATTTTGGTGTTAAAGTTATATTGCTGAATTACTTTGTTGTCTTACCCTCTCTAATCACCTTTTAAGATTACGTGCCTACAAGGCTGCAACATATATATGTTGCAACTTGCAAGTTAAAGAAAACGGGTGGGGAAGTAGAAGTATTCAATTAGATCGATCATCAACTGTTTTAAGTTTTAATAATCAGATACATTTATCGATTATCTATACATACCAATGATAGTATGATACCAATCGTACCATACATTATTATTTATTACATATACTGATATACATATAACTAATATACATTAAATATGTCATATTGAATCAATTCCAATTTCCAAACATTTGTGTTTCTTACAATTTATAAGTTACATAAAGTTAAGAGTACAGTAGTGTTTTTATTAGTATGTAGCTATGAATAAAAAAAACATACTATCCAAATCCATTATCCCATGATCCGTGTCACCGTCTTATATTAAATATCAGCCATTGATTTGCATGTCATCTAACGGCCTATCATCGCACACATTCCAATTCACGATCCGTGTGTTTTCTTTTCCACCAATCAGATCACTCTTACCATCGTCTCTTTAGTACTCTTTTTTATTTCTCTCTCGTTTTCTTAATCCTCTTTTGTAATATTATCAATTTTTTGAAGCCATGGCTGCTAATATGCTCACTGCTCTCTCGTTTTTTCTCTCATCTCCTCTTCCTTCTTCCTTTCTTCTTCTTCCTTCTTCCGTCTATGTTCTCCTTTCTTCCATCTCGTTTCTCCGTCTCCGTCCACCGGCACCACGCACGACGGTTTTTATGGTCAAATTCGACCACAAAACTCTTGATCTAGTTGTTTCATGATCGAATTTGGCCTTTTAAAACCAAATTCGAGGCCAAATTCAGGATTAATATATAAGGTGTTTTCGTTCTTCCTTTTTTTATTTTTTGTTTTTCTTTTTAATTTTTTTTCAAGTTGTGGGCAACGGAGGGGGCCGAGTTAGGGTGGGTGCGGCGGCGGTTAGACTGGGTTCGGGTGGGTGGGGAGGGAGGATTTTTCGAGGGAGGGAGGGAGTTTTATGGTGGGTGAGCAATTAGAGTGAGTTGGGGGGTTTCGAGGATGTTGGGTTTCGTGGGGGTGGGTGGGGTGGGGTTACGGTGGGTTTGGGTTTTTTTCGATTTTTTTGTATGGGGTGGGGTGGGGTGTGTTACGGTGGCGGTGGTGGGTGTGGTTGGGTTGGGTCTGGTATTTTTTATTTTTTATTTTTTATTTTTTTTTACAGTGACGGTGGTGGGTGGGGTGGGGTGGGGGTTTGTTAAGGGGGTGGGGTGGGGTACGTTACGGTGATGGTGGTAGGTGGGGTGGGGTATGGGTCTGGGTTTTTATTATTTACGGTGACGGTGGTGGATGGGGTGGGGTAAGGTTTGGGTCTGGGTTTTTTTATTTACGGTGGGTGGTGGGGTGGGGTGGGGTGGGTTACGGTAATTATGGTGGGTGCGGGGGTGGTGTTAGGGTGGGTCTGGGTTGACGTTGGTGGGGTGGGGGTGGGTTACGGTAACGGTGGTGGGTGGGGGGTAGTGTTAGGGTGGGTCTGGGGTGACGGCGGGGGTGGTGTTAGGGTGGGTTACAATGGTGGGTGGGTGGAGGGTGGTTGGATTGGGTGGGTGGCCAAATTTTTTCATTTTTTTATTTAATTTATAACTCCTAATTTATTTAACAAGAATATAATATTAAATTTATAATAGCAAAAAAATTTAATTTAAATCAATAATTATATGTAAAAAAATTGTACTGTTAAATTACATTAAACATCAAATATATTTCGTGGAATTCTAACAAATTGTTAAAGGCTGTAAATAGTTCAATTTGAATGGAACGGGTTGTAAACGGTTCGGTTTAAATAGTTTGTAATCGGATCGGTTTAAACGGGTTGCGGTTTGAAAATAGTTCGGTTTAAACGGTTTAATGGGTTATAACAGTTCGGTTTAAACGGTTAGCGGGTTGTAAATGGTTCGATTTAAACGGTTTTTTCCTACGGTTTAAACGGTTTCGGTTTATAAACGGTTCGGTTTAAACAGTTAGCGGGTTAACATTAATCGGTTCAAACGGTTTCGGTTTATAAACGGTTTGGTTTGTTATTGGTTTACGGTTCGTAACGGGTTAACATTAATTGGTTTGGTTCGGTTTCGGTTTGACATTATACGGTTCAGTTCGGTTTTCGGTTTAAAATTAGCGGGTTATAAACGGTTCGGTCCGTGATGGTTCGGTTCGGTAACGGACGGTTTCACGGTTCGATTTGAAAAGTCCCACCCCTAGATAGTTTGTAGCATTTCATATAAGCAATAAAGTCTGAGGGAAAAAAAAGTAAAAGAAGAGAGAGAAAAATAAGTGTTAAGAGTGAAGAAGATGGCAGTGCTTTGAAGAAAGAGTTAAGAGAAATAGTGGTAAAAGAAAAGAAAAGTGATGGTGTGATAAATCTGACTTCTGATGTGAATTTAAGCATGCATTTGCAGACCTTACATATTTCAGAGACTATCTTTAGCTCTCTTGCTTTACCCTTGTTGTGTGAATTGTATAGCATCATGTTTCATGTAATTTTTTGTTTGTACAAATTAAAAGTGTAGGAACTAGGAACTAGTTTTAATTTTTGCAGTCTTAGAACGTGACTTGAGCTAGGGCTTTTTTTTCCCCTCTTTGTTGTTGCTTGCCAGCTCGATCTCTCTCTATTTTACAGTACGTTTTTTCGGACAATTAATTTAGTCTTAAGAGCATTGCCACTAATGGGCATTTTTTTGGTTGTCCAATCTCTCTCTAACCACTTTCTCACTCCTCCTCCCCATGGGCATTTTCTTGGTCATTTTTTTTCTACACCAATGGTCAAAAATTATAATCCCCACCATTCTCTCTCCTATTTTTAACCCTTTACCCCACCAATATTTATCTCTTCTACACATCATTAAATTTGTAATTTAGTATTTCTTAATTTTATTGTTAACAAAATTTTGTATTGATTAAATTATTTATGAGTACAATATTAATTATTTTTATTATTAATTTATGCGAAATGTATTTTTTAATAAAATAATAATATTTATTCTTAACTAAATTTTTTATTGATTAAATTATTTATGAGTACAATATTAATTATTTTTATAATTATTTTATGCGAAATTTCATTTTTCATTAGTACAACATTAACGATTACAACATTGGTACATAATGATCGTATACCTATCATACAAACCAAATAAATTAACGATTACAAAACTATTTATTCATTTGTACGACCGTATTTTTGCCAAATATTCTCAACTAAATCATCTTTCAAAGAAAAATGGGTTTGGCTATCACGCAGGGTAATTCTTCTTTGAATATACGCGTCAAAATCAACGTTTGGTGGTCTGCCAACGTCAAATTCGAAAGGCTCGTTGTTATTCACTGTGGCACTTGTACTCGGACCGGACCTTGCTCTATGAAGCTGAGGGCGATCTTCATAATACCTTCTCAAAACTTCGTCACGAGTGTAATTGTGTCGTTCATCCTCGACAATCATGTTGTGCATAATGATACAATCTTTCATTATGTCGCTCAAAATGTCTTCGTCGAAAGCAAGTGAGGGTTGTCGTAATATGGCAAACCTAGCCTGTAGAACTCCAAACGCACGTTCAACGTCTTTCCGAGCTGCAGCTTGTTTATCTACAAACAGTTCCTCCTTCCACGCTTCTTCAGCTAGTGTAAGTGGCGTCGTTTTTGACATAATGACTTGCAACATATCAAATTTCATCTTCTTCTCTTGTAATTCGACCTGTTTGTTTTTCCTCTTTTCCTTTTCCCTTTCAAGGTCCAACCTTTGTTGCCGTAAATTTGCCTCAAAGCTTCTAACTTCAGTACAAGCCTGTATCTGTTCACCAATACTTAAAATTGCACTATCATGAGCAATAGCTTTTCCCTTACGCTTAGCCTTTGCTTTTTTTACCCCGTCGGGTCTGGGTATACCTCCTGATGAAAACCCACCAACGGGAACATCTCCTTCAGCTTCACTGTTAGTTCTCGATCTCTTTCCACTTCCACTGCTATCCTCGGTGTCCCCTTCCGAACGCACTTGAGAATCCTGTCGTTCCTTTAGCGACAATGCCCATCTAATCTTCGGCCTCCACTTTGGGTCATTCTTTATCATTTTCCAAGCGTGGGGAAAAACAAAATTGTGTGGTGGTTTGGATGATATATGGAACAACTTCGAGGCCTTTTGAATTCGATCAACTTTGTTGAATCCACTTCCAGTTAACGGACCCGCTTCATCATAACAACTTGTCCATAACAGTACATCTGCTGCCATCCTTCTCCAACGGTTCTCCAAACTCTTCGCATTTCTGGGTGGTGGTATTTCTGGCTGCCTAGCTTGAACCATGTCGTACGCCACAGATATTTGTCGCCAAAGTTTAGCTGCTTTCATGCCCGTACCCACTATCGCATTTTCACTGTATTTTAAATATAGCCCAATAAGAGCTTCATCTTCTGCGACTGACCAAATACGACTAGCTTTAGCGACTCGTTGGTTGGAACCCACCGACATTCTTTGAGTCGACGGAGGGTATTGAGGTGTCTCAGGCAAATTTTCTTCTTGGCTATCATCGTACTGAGAGTTACTTCCTTGGTAGACAGGAGGTGATTGCTCGTAATCAGTGTTTTCAGTTGGAATTTGTGGAGGTATTTGTTGTTGTGGAGGTATTTGTTGTTGTGGAGGATTTTGCAGAGAGGTGTTGCTCATTCTTTGTAGGAAAATTTGAAATTGAGGTTGATTCATGAAATTCTCATCTAAATCATTACAATTTTGAGAAAGTAGTGAGTAAAAGAGGTTATTGGAATCCATATCTATTTTTTTGATTAATTTCAAAAACTAACACAATAATAACAATAATAATAATAATAATAATAATAACACAAATAATAATAATAATAATAATAATAATAATATTAACAAAAATAATAATAACAACAATAATAATATTAATAACAATACTACTAAAATAATAACAATAATAATTATACTTCCAATAATAATAATAATAATAATAATAATAATAATATTTATTTTAATAATAATAATTATAATAATATTAATAATAATAATAATAATATTAATAATAATATTAAAAGGATGACTAATTATGAGGGAGAAATTGAGAGAAAATGTAAATACAACAAATTTATGTGAATTTTGGAAATATGAAAATATAGGCAAAATGGGTCTCTATTTGTAGGGAATTTTTTTTTCTAGCCGTTGGTAATTTTTTTTTTAAAAAAATTTTAAAAGCTCAAAATAACGGTTACAAAAATATATCCGTTGCAATAATCAGGAATTTCCTGATTGGTCCAAGCTCCCTGACAGGACACGTGTGAGCGCCTGATTGGGCGTGCTGACGCGCCTGTCAGGGGTGCATTTAGTATTTTTTTTGCTTTTCCTTTCCTCAAAACGCTGCGTTTTGAGTTGAAGCGCAGCACACGCTTCCTCAAAACGCTGCGTTTTGAGGCGTGGTGAGCAAAAAAAACGCTATTGCCAGCGTCGCACGTGGGGCCCACTCATTCTTGGTCTGATTTTAATTTTTGCCCAAACTTTGATCAAAAAATGTTTTGCCCATAGGCATTTTTTATTTAGCCCATTGATGGGGACTTTTATTTTTGGATTAAAACCCAAAAACTCCCTATGGACATTTTTCTCCCCATTAGTGACAGTGCTCTAAGTATCTGTGTCGGATATTTAACACTCTTGGTAAAAATACGGTTGTTACACATACATCTTAAAACATGCGTAGTATTGTAGTAGCTAGAGATGAAAATTTGTGATGGAGTATGAAGTAGTCGAGTTTATCACTTGGACATGTATTAACACGAATAACCAAGTCGTCCCAGAGTGGAGCCTTGAGTTAAGGTGCATGATTTTTCTTTGGAAATGGTGGGATATTGATTTGATATTTTGATGTGTCTTAAATCTCTCAGAATTTCTATTGGAGGATGCTTCATTTAACTCAATTTTCTTGTTCAGTTGTTCTCCTTTCTTTTTCTTCTTTAATAGCCTATTCTGGGTTAATTTGTACTTTGCTTTGTCTTTTTCATTCATTACTCCTTTTCTTAAATTGGGTAAAAGACTGTTTGAGGTCCATCCCTTAGCTTGAATATTACTCTCTTTCACTTCTAAGTTAGCTATAAGTTCGATAAAATTGTACCAATACTAATCTTTAATAGTAATAAGGTACATTAAGATGGATAATTACTACCATTTGTACTCATTCTATTTTAATTATCTTTTAAATCAACAAGTCACATATAGTACTAATGTACTACGCATTGTGCCTTGTTTACTTCCAGAACACTCGTCGTGTGTTTAGCTCATTAAACCTAGTTTATGTGTTGCCTGGAATAGAGTCATTATCATGATACTACTAATAAATTAGGATTACCCTAATATGTCTGTATGTTGGGATCGGATATAAAAAATGTCATTACCCGTCTCATAGATATAAGATATCGCCTCATTAGTTTCATTGATATTATACCTCAATTGACCTGTTTGATGTGTCGATCTTGTTTATAGTCTATATAAGTGTATGGCGAATAATTGAAATATATTCATTACGCGTTATGTTATGTAAGCTAGAATAGTTGGTAAAGTCTTGGTGGTGATTGGAAATAATAACTCGTAAGAGAATTCCAAAGTAATTTATCCAGCATAAGGCAGGACACAGGTGTATCCGAGAACATAATAGACATAAAGTGGAATATTGTCCGTAAGCTATAGTGATGGTTTCAAAGGTCATGGGACTATTGTATGGATGGGGAGTAGTGAATGGGGAATTTGGGACGTGACATAAATGATGGAAATGGTGCACCGAATGCTCCCAACTTTGAAGATGACCCCATTCCCTATCCCATCCCATCCCATCTCGTCTCATCTTTGCATCAATTTTGTTGTTTTCTTGAATATCTCGAGAAGCATCTGTTTTTGTCTCTAAAGTTACCTTTCTTTGTGGATAATTTTTTTTAGTACATTCTTTCTTTTATGGGGAATTTTCTTTATAATTCTACAATTTTCATGGGTTTAATTTTTACTTGTTTTGGTAAATTTACTTTTTCAATATATGATTATTACCAGTAAGAAGTTTGTCTTTTGTTTAGGGAAATTGGTTGGATCAAAATGTATGTTAAAAAGATAAAAACCTTAATATATGATCATTAAGAATGACATTTTTATTAAACCGTGTGTTTATGTGCTTACTTTATGTATTAGTTTGATGAGGATTAATTATAAGTAATTAAGAATGCACTAATAATTGTGCTTGTTATTGTATTTGAATCCCTTTGGCTAATTATGCTAGATGGTTAAATAGATTAAGATCAATTATGGCTTAATTTGTGGTAGAAATCTGCTATATTTACTACCTCCATTAATGGTTATCTGCAAATTTGGAGTATTATTTGTGAGATATAAAATATTCCAAAGTTGCAGATAATCATTAACGGAGGTAGTACATCAACTTCCCTCTTCCTAGTCCTTATCTCGATCCCCTTCTTTCCCTCTTGCCTCCGCAACCACGCCTCGTTCCCAACAGCATGTCATATACACGCATTCTACTGCCACCTATAGTTGCGGAGTTGTGATGGTGTGGAGAGGGGCTGTGGTGGCCTGGTGTAAAGAGGGTGGGGAATGAGGCAGGGTGGAAGGACAGTGTGTATATTTGAGGTTAGTATATAGGTTTGGACAATTAGGTTAGACTAGGGCAAAGCTAGATTAACTAGGTTTCACCATTTGATTAGGAACATACACAAATTTTCCCTATGCGGCTATACTAATACATGTATACTATTAGAAACATGTAGGTGAAATTAAGAGATAAGCTAAAATACAGTCCCTGAACTATGGCATTAGTTGCATATTTGGTCCCTCATCTTTCAAATGAGGCAAATTGGTCCCTCTACCACCCTTGTCTCACCATTTCTGGTGGAGGAACTTATGAGTCAGCAAAGTTTGGGGATGTGTACTGCCAACTAAGCAAAACTTAAGGGACTTATCCTAGTTAGCATTTGTTTAGGGATTACAAATCATTTTTTTTTTTGTCAGCTACTAATTAATATTTATTATTTATTTTGTACAAACTTTGATTAAAATGAAAGAAAACATACCCAAAAATTTTGCTTTTTTTTTAAAATTAAATGACTTTTTTTAAAAAAAAATATGACTTAGAGAATTAAAGAAGAAAATTAAATATGACTTAAAAAATTAAATACTTTGACTTTCTTTCAAAAAAAAATTAAATAATTCAAATTAAAGAAATAGGAAAAGAAAAAAAAAGAAAAAAAAAAGGGTTGGCCCTCTCTTCTTCTCTTTTGGTTTGGCTGCTCTAATGGGGAAACAATCCCCTACTTTGCACCTCATTAACGATCATCATCAATCACCATCTTTTAATCCCAGCCTTTGATTTATTTTGTGATTTAATCTTGGCCTCCTGATTTAATTAATTCTGTACAAGCTCATGCACAATATAGTTCAGCCGAACCGGAGGTTTGGGTTGCGTGGTTGATTAATGACGGTGGTGAGGCTGCAGACGGGTGGAAATGGGGTTATGTGTTTGTGGCAGGTTGTTGGTGATGTGGGGTGAGAAAAGGTGGAAAATCCTATAGTTTTTTTTAAATTTTTTTTTTTGGAAATTCTATAGTTTGATTAATGCAAATCATAACCAAAATATTAATGTTGATGGGAAAAAAAAAATGTTAGTTAAAAGATTCCCTTTTAAAAAAAACTAACAAAAAAAAAATTAATCATGGTCCCTAAACTTTTGCTAACTAGGATAGGTTCCTTAACTTTTTTTAAAATATTATTTTTTTTTGTCACATGGGCACTTTGGTCCTTAAACTTTGGTGACTCATCTTTTTTCCACCGGAAAAGTAAGTTATGGGTGGTTGAGAAACCAATTTGCTTCGTTTGAAAGATGAGGGACCAAAATACTACAAATACTAAAGTTGAGGGACCGTATTTTAGCTTAACTCGTGAAATTTATTAAAATTACCTCTGTTCAATACATCTTTAATCATTTCATTATTGATGTATAAATATTGTTCAATTGAAAAATAAAACTTTTCTCTTTAACTCAAACTTTTACTCTCGTTGTCAAAAGAAAAAAAAAAAAAAAAAATTTACTCTTGAACATGTATGTCAAATTGTCAATGCAAATATTAACCATATTATTTTTAATTACCAATAAGTATAAATTATCACAATTGAATATTAATAAACTATTCATTAAGACGATTTTAACAAATATTCACAATATTATATCTTTTTATGCGTAAATCACTAACCTCAGTCAAAATAAATTGAATTACAATATAGTTACTCAATACATATTTTACTTAAAAATATACAGAGGAAGTATAACTTAAAACGTCAATTAAATATAGATTAAAAACAGTAGCTCGATCGCGGTCGAGTATCACCAAAGGAACACAACAAAATTGACTAAAAACAAATTTACAAAAGAAACGCAATAATTAGTAGAGATTGATATAGTGTGTAACTGAAAATGATGGGGATTTGGTGCAATCCCTAAAGACTTAAAATTTGTATTCAAGATGATTTCTGCTTTCTCATTAGTCATACACTCATACATAGCCGAAAAGTGAGCTCTAAAACATTTGTAAGAAAATTTCATATTTCATATTTTAACTTTCTTTTTTTACAAATTAAAACTTTATAAGCATGCACATTTGTATATTCATTCATGTTGAATATGGTACATATTTGGATTTTGGACCCTCCAACAAAGTGTTGGTGCTTTTTACTACAACTTCGACAAATAAAGGACTTGTGTTATGTGGCTGTGTTATTGCATACGTAATTTTCGGGTTATTGGTACAAATTAGTCTCCACAAAGTTCCAAGAAGGCTTTGAAAAATAAGATGTGTAATGCTGCTTCAACGGTAGATGGCTAATTATAATGGTAGTTGAACACATATCCGTCAAACTAAGTTGAAATGACTCAAAGTACAACGAACCTGGCTTAATCTCGTGTACCCAAAGTCAATTCATGCATCGTTATTCAAATTATAATTCCAGATCACCTTTTATTAGCTTGATGTTATGTGATTGTTACTAGCTACTTCGTATGTACTCGTATTAGTGTATAATCAAATTAAACGATGTGACGCTTAGATTTGTCCCATAGTAGAATCGTTGCATTTTCAACTTTTGATTGAGGGAAGTTAGTGGAAGAGATTTATTAGGCTTGGTTTGCTAATTAACAAGTTTAGCTATTTAATATAACTGAATGTACTGATTGGTTTGAATAGCTAGTTGCATTAGATGCTTTGATTAATTATGTAAATCATCTAGATCAGCATCAAAATAGTTTATTGTAAAAATTGCTATAACATTTGTCTTCATTTTTTTTTTGTGTATGCGCGCGCTATAATAGTTCTTTTAAAGAGCTAGGTTGAGCAACTTTTTCAAAACAATCTATTGAACTTTAATAAGCTCTGTAAATCAATCTATTTTCGAAACGCCAAATGTAGTTTATTATGTGGTCAACTGGTCAAGTGTCAAGTCATCTAATTGCTTCCAAAAACCTTCTAATGTACAAAATATAATCTCTTCAATCATCAATACTTCAATAGTGTATCTGAGAGTAAAGTAGTGATCACTTATATTTTAAAGTAATTTTTGTATACATTGTGGGATAGAGGGGATAATAGTAAACTTACACACATAATTATTTTTTTAAAAAAATTATACCTGTGCAATCGTTGAGGATTTGAGCCTTTGAGGAATGTAGTGAACATAAAAATTGGTAATACAGAGTGATGTTTTGTTTTTGTTGTTTATTGTTTGTTCACCTACAAGTTCTTTTCTTGTTACTTTATTTTTTGAGCTTTATTACTTAAGCGGAATACTAACAATTATTGAGTGAGCTTTATTACTTAAGTAAAAATAAGTAATGTTATAGCAACCATAAGTTACTTTAAATTATGTTCATCATAGTTTAGCAAATATTGGTTGAAGAAAAAATTTAGCCAAGTTAAGCAACCATCTAAACATTAAGATGTTTTTATAAAAAAATGTGAGAACATAACCTACCAAAGCGAGCAACTATATCATCATTTTCTATCAATCAAACAACCGCCTTAGCATATTACCAAATCCAATCTAAATCAAGACATTATAAATACTTCCTCTTCTGCATAAAATTAATAACCAAACTAGTGGTGTAATCCGAGCTTTTTTGTGACAACTAAATCCGAACAAAGTGCATTTCTTGAAGAACCGAATACAAAGTTGGGTTGGGGTCCTTAGGGAACATGGCAGTGAACATAATTTTATTTAAAAAGGCCCACAACCAACAACATATAGAAGAAGTACATGGTGTGCACACAATCTGTACAATCAAGTTTGTTTTTGCGGGTCCAAACATGAAAGAGGAGGTATGGGCTTACATTAGAAGCAATCATAACTTAAAACTACAAGTATAAA
This sequence comes from Chenopodium quinoa, assembly GCF_001683475.1. NCBI lineage: Eukaryota > Viridiplantae > Streptophyta > Magnoliopsida > Caryophyllales > Amaranthaceae > Chenopodium > Chenopodium quinoa. Next base: position 2,976,834 of record NW_018744988.1, on the reverse strand, counting down.
GAAGGACTTCTTATCCACAAATGAATGAGGGATACCCTACAATTTAAGAGGTACCCCACAAAAATTGGGATAGTTGTCGTAGAGGAGCTGACCTTTTATTAATGGATTCAATTCAATGGTTTTGACAATTTGTCCCTGTTATCCAAGTGGCTTAATGGGGACCTCTTACCATACCTTTTCTTTCGTCGGCAGTGTTTGCTGGGTTGTTTTCGCCAACGGTTTTTGAACTGACCTTTCACCGTCTTATTATTAGACTACTTCCGCGTTTAAATAAATAAAACGTTTTGAATTTTTATACTCCGTAGACTTTAAAAGGGTTAATTCAGTTTTCTAACTTTCTTTCACACTAGTCCTTACTAAGTATATGACTCAAGAATTTACGAGTAATGCCACATAATGTTAGTGTTTGCTCATAAAAAATCCAAGGTTTGTCTTTGATTCGATCACCACAAACTGGCTTTAGCTTCGCTTAGCTCTTAGATCACCTACTTGTACAGGACAAATTGTCTGTATACTTTGCACAAGGTTTCATCTAAGAATCATTGTTTAACATAGACAAAGGTAACACGAAAAGTAGCCAAGTACAACTCGCTTTATACTAGAAAAAATGGATATAACCTTGTCAAATACATATTGTATTCACTTTTACATCAACAATATGAATCTAGGCAAATTTGTAGTTATGTCACTTATGTGACTTGATCAAATGCAAGGGGAATGGAATGGGACCTTTGCCTTCCCTACAGGTTCAGCAGAGGGCTGGGCTCGCCTAATGGTCTGTCCAAAGAAGCACCGTCCGCAAGTTTATGATGGGCTGTGACAGTGTGACGTTTATTGCCTGCTTCATTTTTGTTACTAAGCACAACCAGGACACATCTTGTGCCTTGAGATTAGTTTTGGGAGTGGCTGGCCTGGTACAACACGGCACGAGCAAAGCCAATTCCCAAGCATTGATCAGTGCTGAGAATGAAGCATACTCAATATGCTTGAGTAATGAGACTAGTCAACTTGAATAAACCACCAAAGGGCCAAACTATGTAATACAGAATATAAATACGGATATAACATAGACATTTAACGATTTACTAGTCGCGGTTAGCAAAAAAAAAAAAGTTAGTTTAAAGTATTTCAATGTAAAGTTACAAGAATCTGAGACAATCTGGGCTATACAAAGGTAAGATTTGGAACGAGTGAAATTTAAATTTCCATTTTTCTTTATACCTTCTCATTAAAAACAATGTAACAACTTACATACATACAATATTTCCGACCCCCTTCCCCGCAAGAGATCAAGAAAAAAATGATGGGGGAAAAGGAATACTACCATTAATCACTTATTCCCAACTCTTAACATTATAGGATGGAATACTTAATCTGTTCTATTCCTCCAAGATCGTCTCAGATATACACCAGATTTTCCATTATCCAAAGGGTTAGCCCGTCCTAATTTCTCGGCATCAGCCTCTCTACTACTAATATTTACTAGCTTTCTAACTTGCTGGCCACTACTACTAATACTACTACTACTGTTAGAATGCAAAAATGGAACTCCACCCACTAAACCTGAATCCTCAGCTCTAGAAGCCTCATGAGGCGCTTTTGCCCAAGAATGGTCCTCCAATGAAACTGAATGAGCATTGTCACCGGGAAGTGCAGAAGCATACCTCTCTGAATTGGAAAGGGGTGAATGCTTTGAGTATTGAGGAGAAGATGAGGAGGAAGAGGAAGAAGAGGTGTCTGAATCTGAAGAGTGCCTAAAAAAGGCATTGTAACCAAAAAGATACTCAGAGAAGTCATCGGCACTGATAGACTCCCTGTTGCTGTCGGTGCTACTTGAGACTTCATCAGAGTGACTAAACAGAGATGAATTATCACTGGAAGAGTCAAAATCAAGAATATTTCGCACTGGTGAGATGCTTGTTCCATCTTGATATATGTAACCAATATCAGGACTACGATTGGCATGCGCGGGTGGATCTCTCTGTCTTGAAGCCGAACTCTTCACATTGATCTGAGAAGCATCAGGAATTTTAATCTTACTTGGCAAATCACGAGAGACTATAGCACTTCTAATAGATCTTGGAGCACGTGGTGAGATTCTGCAAATCAGTATAAAATCTTAAGATCACGAAGAGTAAACCAGAGATATCACTGAAAAAGCATTGTAACTGGTATATAAACATAAGCAAACATTTCGCTTTACTAAAATCCAAATTTAACAAGGGCTAGAATAATACATAGTAGCATTTAATTTCATCCATAATAATAAAACACACCACATTTACCGCATTTGATATGTTGATTCATCATTGTGCAAAGGAATTAAGGATAACACAACAAAAATATGACTCAAGTACATCTATAGCTCCGTCAAATAAAATTAAAAAATCAAATGTAGTTGAAAAGATAAACAATGTCGAAAGAATAGCCACTTATGACCACCAAAAAGGAAGTTGTATGTAGCTGATTTTTTATTCAGTCTAATTCTAGTTTTGCCTCTCTCCATGACGAACCCATGAACCATGATACAAATGCATTCCATAATAAACTACATTTACCCCTGTGCTGCCCCCCGCCAACCCCTCCCCCCCCCCCCCCCCCACCACACACACAAAAAAAAATAAAAAATAAAAAATTTGGCATATAAATTAGAATGTTATATTTCTTAGTAGAACACTTAAATAGAACAGTAAAGTAGACATCAATCAAATTCAAATAATCAAGCAGCTGATTCAGCAAAATTCTATGCAGTCCAGCCACCTTCAACAATTTAAAGTAAGAGATCCCAAAGTAAATAGCTAAAATACATTACAAGAAGTAGACCAGTCCCCAACTTCCAAGTACCACAGTCCACAAATAACCAATGTTTCTAACAGCTGATATAATAAATAATACCTTGAGTAGAAGAGCATGTATGCTCCCTTGTTTAGCACTCTCTCAAGTTCCACAGCCTTTACCTGTTCAAGCAAGTTCAATGTCAATAAAAGCTTCAAGGTTTCAAAAGATATTCTTAAAAGATCATAACAGATGCCCCAATTAAAATAGCCTGTGAAGTCAACATACAATAAGCTAACACTAAATAATACCTTGGCAATAGTTTGTTAGTTTTCTGGATGTACTAAGCTAACAACAGAGAATTCTTATGGCTCATAACAAATCAAAGGTCCAATTTATATGTTATTACTGGTAGTTCAAGCAAACCAAAAGCTGAAGTGCATGGTCAAAGAAAAGAGAGAAATAATTCAAGACATTCATACTTTCCAGATCTCACTCCCCTCCAACAGACACAAGGCAACAATGTTTCAGTATAATACACTTGCATGATAATTATGCAACTTAAATAAAATTTAATGAACAATACCGTGCTATCATCGATCTTGTACCACTTGTTTTGTGCGTTTCGAACATAACATACATAGTGACCCGAAAAGGAAGAATTCATAATGTCCAAGTGAACGACGACCCCATAGAGTCTGTATATTGGCGATTTGTCACTTCCTCCCCTCATATATGGGGCTAGGTTTAAAATCTCCGGGAATCGAATAGTCTTATTGAGCTTGCCAAACTTCCCACACTGAATTTAAAAAGAAAAAATATAAGATATTTTGTAAAAAAAAACCAAAAAATGGAGTTTAAAAATTAGCCTTGTGAGAGAAAAACATAAAAATCCTCATTCTATAATTCCAAATTACCTGAAACCTCTTCAATGCAATGGTGAGGATATTAGGAGCCTCTAGTATATTTAATTTCTTCTTAGCTTTCTCATAAGATTTGCATCTGTCAAAAGAAAGGAACATAATCAAAAAGTTATTTTGCAATAAATCAGCAAAGAAAGAAGTTTTAATGTCTCATTAGTCAATTTTCCATTCTGGAATAACATGGAAATTACACCCAAATAACACAATACTCTATACTTTTTATCCCAAAAAAAAAAAAAAAGTTCACTCAGACATGTATAGAGTTTTGTCTAAGCAAAGATAATACTTTACAATAATAGCTCTATAACTGAGGAGAAAATATCATATGATGGATACATGGAATATAAAAACACTTGGCTTCCCAACCTATCATCCATAATTCAAATGTGTACAATGCCAATCAGGAAATTACCAAATGTTTATAGTCAAAGAGACCAAGGAAAGGCATATATAAAAAGCATGAAGCATCCATTCTATACTCTACAAACAGATTGCCAGATTCCATAGATATAAAGTGTACCAACATAAAGAAAAGAACCAACCTGCCACAGTGGTATTTATTTTCCCCATCAAGAGGCTCAGTTCCAGTAAATTGTCGCAAGGCATCTTCCAAAGTCTCTATATCTCCTCCAATCTCCACAGTAAGATCCATCATTCTATCCTGTTTCTCGGATTTTCCGCGACACCTTGTACATTTTATCTGCAGGGGTGGGGGCAGGTACAGAAAAAGGCAACAGCTTTAGAACGCAATTATCAACTGTGTCATTATTTGCTACAAAATTGTCTTGGAAAGTTATATCCTACCTTCGAACGAAGATAACCGCCAAAAGTAAGCCCCAAGAGAGTTGTTTCTTCATGTAACGAGCCAGCAGCATTCACACCAGCTTCTTGAAGGCATGTAGATTGCATCGTGTCAATAGCATACCTATCAATACCATTAATACGTCAGAAATTCAATAGCAAAGATTCATTGGAAAGGCAAGATAAACATATACATCTCAAAAACAACCAACCTTAAAAACTCATGTGCATCTTCTTCCCTCCCATTGGAAAGATGGCTTCCTATCTTCTGGATTTGGGATAGTATACTTATAGGAGAAAGTGGAGAACCTCCTTCCTTTGCCTTTAAGATCAACCTTTCAAACTCGCATGTGAAACACCAATGTTTCTTTGCACCTATCATGTAAAGAAAATCAGATCATAAAAAGAAATTAAGTTCAAAGAAAACAACACATACAATATAGATGGGAAGTATTGATGAAAATAATCCAACAAGTAAGCGTTGTGTCAGAAACTTACATGTTTTAGAATGGAGCCCTTGAAGAAGATAAGCAGTGAGTGGTGGGGTAAATGCCAAGCATTGAAGAATTACATTGGCATAACAGCTATACAGAGGGAAAAAATCACATCAAAACTATTATCAATTCCACATAAAGATTTTTTAAAAAATAAATACATAAAAAAACATAAAGCCAGCTATCATCGTTATCCTGAAGCAAGCAGCTCTTCTTACAAGTGATGCTGCGCAGAATATTGACAGCCCTTAACCCCCCTCACATAGACTTAAACTTATACCAGAAAATTACAACAAACAAGATCCTGAAACTATTATGCAGGCTCACAACCTATATCTTTCACCCTTCATTTCCTCTACTTCATTTGTCTACAACACCAAGTGCACCAGAATACATTTAGAAATAGTCATCTCTACTCATATTGTCTCCTTCCAAAGAATCCATAGTTCCATATCGGTCATTTATTGCATTCGTACATCTAGATACTGCACCACCAATCCAGATCTAGCAGCGCTAACAAGGTGCTACCATAACCAAATTCCTATGTACGAACCAAATTCCTATGCACCCAACTCCCATAAACATCACTCCGCCATCTAGAATCCATTTATAATACATCTACAGTTCGTTTCTTCTCTCACAAAGCAGTTTTAACCGTAGATTCCAGGAAGCATAGTCCATAAAGTGGAGTATGATAAACTCAAAACAGTTATCCAAGCACCACCGATTCATTATACACAATTCAGACTCTTCAAAGTTCACATGAACAGGAAGAGGAGTATACAGTATGCTTAGGGTTTAAATGAGGTGAAGCAAATGCCAGAGGTGCAAGGTGCAACTGACAACAACAGATTGCCAATAAGGCCATACATTAAGAAAATTAATACTAAATAGATTTGCAAAGATAAATCTATTTCATTTAGATATTTTAAATCCCAAACCTTCTCTGCCATAGGTTTTCATCATATAACATGCTAATAACCCCTACTTTGTCCCGCACAAAAGAGGTCTTGAAATCAGTCACTAACAACATATCTTATGCCTGTTTTTACCTAAATCTCCCTATAAACTGAACATTCACCTTGATTTTCTATCCCTTCTTACACTCTATCAAACTTTCTATAAATGATACACCAATGAGCATATGTGAAACTTCCTGCATCAATTTTTATGGCTACATAGTGTGACCAAAGAGTCAAGAGGGACATATTGATATCCAATGATCCAAAACCAACAAAATTTTCCACGATTTTTAATTGTTAATAATGACTACTCAGCTAAGTGCGATATCTAAATAATTGTCTCTCCACCACAAATTGTTAGTTGTTGGTTCAATAGAACTTAAAATGAACAACTACAGTTAATATTCTAAGTTTTAAACACTTCCTAATCTCTATAACAACTTATATAAGCAATAGTGAGTATTTTTCAGTCTTACATTTTTATCCTACATCTGTTCACCTAGTTCGCCAAACAATATTTAAGTGTTCTAAGCCTGTGTAGTGTCATGTTTGTAGTCTTGGGTACATCTGCACATAACCATGCAACACGAAGGAAAAGAAGAATGAAAATGATCATGTAATCACCTGTTCCCACAATTTATTAGGCCACACGGACGAAGCTCCACTTTGTTCCAATGATAAAGCTTAACGAATGACTCATATGGGAAAACAGCCTGCAAAATCAACAAGGTCATCCAATAAACATCACAAAATCACATTAGGCAAAAAAAAATGGCAAGACCTGCACACCAACCTTTTCAGTCTTTCTTTCAACATCATCACTTTGCTTCACCGTCTTTGGAGCTCTAAATTGTTCTACAACTTTAAGCACTGACGTTTTCAAGCCAGCAGAAGCACTTGGGGCAAGTCTGGCTACCTGAGAAGGCATGGCAACATTTGCAGCAGCTTTAACAGGCTTTATAACTGGGGCAATAGGCTCCTTCATTCCGGATGGAGGACCAATAATAGATTTTGGAGACAATCCAGCTTTCTTTGACATTGGTGATTGCAGAACCACCTTTGAGTTCCTGTCCAGATCATTTGCCTTCTCTGAAACACAGAATGGCAGGGCACTGCCTTTCAAATTTTCGGTTCCAACTTCTACAGACTTTACCAAATCTTTATCATTCTTCATTGTTTTAACCCTAGCGTCAGGTTCCTTAGAGCCTACGAATGTAGAGCTCAGATTTTTTGAGGGAACTCCGGAACCCTTTTCTGCCAAAGCAGGCTCAGCAACAAGCTTACCAGTGCTTGAAATTCCAGGATGGGTATCAGTTGATGTTTTTGGCCCTTTCGAGCATATATCTGATGAGAAATCACCTAATTCCCCAGAACTTGGTTTGGCATCAGTGCTTGGCATGTACTTAGTTCTGCAATAATCAAGAGAACCATCCCAGAAACCAGATGTCGCTACTGAAGGCTTAGCTAAGTTCTTGACAGAGCGATTAATGCTCAAACCTGAAGAACCACTTAATTTACCTGATGCTTCTTCCTTAGGTTCACCGGAAGCATACACATTACCATTGGATGACACTCTTGAATAAGATTCTTCCTCCAGTGTCTTAATTGGCTCCAACTTCCTCTCACTTGACACTGTCTCAAGGTTGTCAAGCGTGGAGCAAGATTCACATGAATCAGAATTAAGATCATGTATACTATCAGTATCTGAGATGGAATCACTAATGCACATGCCATCACTAGAAGAAGATACATGAAGCTGAGATACTTCTGAGGTGCCATGAAGCTCTACTTGAGACGCTAGTTCATCTCCTAGCGAAGAATGGTGAACTGCATTCTTGTCATCCTTCACAGACAAATCTGGTGGAAAATATGCAGGGGGGGTGAATCCAGGTTTCTCTTTTGCAGTTTGAACTTGTTCCTCATATTGTATTCCACCATTCACAGTAATTGGAACATCACCATCAGAATAAAGTTGATTATCGCCCACAAAACTAACTTCCTCATCACTGAACTCAGAATTGTTCACCGATGGACGACATTCATCCGTATGACCTAGTCTCCAGTGAACTATTTGACACTTGCCAGAGCTGAAATGATCAAACTGATAAGTGGATGCAGCAATGTAGGGTTTATTAAAGAACTTCAAGAATTTTCTTCTTTTTTCTTTGATTTTTCAAAATGAGAAGTTTCTACGTTAGATTTTTCAAAAATAAGAATTGTCTACTTTTTCTTTGATTTTTCAAAATGAATTGCAGCATCAACATACATACAGACATACCAAATTATCAGTAAATATATATATTTACAAGATACCAGCTTATACCAACGAGTGAACTAAATTAAGTAAAAAGCAACACTAATTAATTAGCCGCTTCAGCTCTTCCCAACCAAATCCCAGCCCATCATAGTCATGTCAAGCTAAGAATCCTAATATATAACATCAACCATATGCACATACCGCAAAATAGCCAAAATCTAATAGAATAATCATAACATGATTCACCACCTTTGTATTACTACGAGATAGGGTCAAATCAACTAATACGTTGCCTATTTGTTACCTAATTAGTTAGATTGGGCCAAAAAAGGCCAATTCGTTAACATAAGTCACCTTTATATGTTCATAATTTGCCGGGGAGTGGTGGGGGGGGGGGGGGGGAGGGTTGAGGGATCTGGGGCAAATTAGGTAACATTGTTCACCACTTAGAATAGGAAAAAGGAGGATTTGCAAAGTTCAATACCCAACCATGATAGTAGTAAATTTTCCAATGATGTCACCCAAGACCCAACACCCAAATCTCATCATATTAAAAAACCCAACAATTTCTCACGATAATATCTTGTTGTCCAACAGCTAATATTCCATCAATTCCTCAAACCACTAAAGTCTACTATTGCATTCATTGACTCTAGCACCAAAAATTGCTAAAACTTCATCAACACAATTCCACAAACAATAATCTCTATCACCCTTCAGCTTACCTTCTGTGAGAGCGACTAGTCAGACCTATAAGTTAAAACACCTTACAAAATAAAAAAGAAAAAAGATTTAGAGGAATAGAATTTAATCTAACAAATAAATGTCACCATCTCTAAAGCCAGAATACTGCGTCCTGGTAAAAACCTGCAGGCGGATGGGGGAAAATGGCTAATTTAGCAACATAATGACTATCTCCAACAGTCTGACTGCTCTGTGTCTACTAAAGATTCATCCAATTCATCTTCAACAGAGTTTTGGACAGACTATGAAAACAATTCGAGTTTTAAACTTCAATATGACTCTTTGCTAACAGATATCAGTCCAATGTCCAATTGATGCAAACTAACACAGAAATCTCAATACCTTCATATCCAAATGACCGAATCACTTACTTTTGACAAAAATTAAAAACTCCACAGTCAAATGAACCTTCCTTTTTCCCCTATAAACTTCAATATTACTCATTGTTAACCAGTAATCAGTCCACTAGCCAATTGATGTTAATAACACCCAAATCTCTAACATCCTTCAAATCCGAATCGCTTTCTCACATCGAAAATCCGGAGTCAGATACACTAAAATGCCCTCATTAACCCCCACCCCTCACCCCAATCCACTAATTCTCACCATTAGATTCAGTGAATCATCCAATTCAATCATCAATCGCTGTTCTGGACAAATTCCAACAAATTTCTTCAAATTAATCCATTTAGAAAGAAATTTCTTCAATTTTCAACCAATAAAGTCCAATATTCTCAAATTGACCCAAAATTCAAGCATCAAAATAAAAATCAAAAATACAGAAAATTCAACAAAATTGACCAAAAAAATAACAAAAATCAAACATACCAGTAATTGACTGACTTGCATCTAGCACATCGATTAGGTGTAGGAGTAAAACAAACAGCACAAAGCCGTTGAACCGGTATCGAAACCGAAGAACTAGTATAATTATAGCCAAAATTAGCCTCAATCTCAGCTCGAGCAGCCTCTTCAGATGCCAAAACAAGCAATCGATTGATCTCCTGCTGTCTAGCCACCGCAATCCGCCATTTTCGCCGGAGAACGAAGAAACCCACCGGAAAAACCCCAAAAATGAAGAAAACAGCAACGCGAAACCCTAGATCCCCGGGAAAGAGCATTTATGCACTAAAATTAATAAAATTAATGACATCACAATCACATAGCTTCGAAAAACCCTAAAAAATTTCCCCCAATTTCTTCCTCGATTCCCGAAATTCATAAACTACTTCACCACGAATTAATTGATATATTCAACACCATAATCTTCAACAATGGAGATGAAATTACAGGTATTTGAGAAGCTTGCATGCAGATTAAACGACTAAATGGAATGTCGTTTGGAGTGAAGAGAGAGAAAGTTAGAGAGAGAAAGTAGAGAGCGTGTGTTTATGTTGTTGTATGATTCTTTCTTCGTTTAGTTTGTTTTGGGTGTTTTTTTTTTTTTTTTTTTTTTGGCTGAATTTTTGAGATCGGAAATTTAGGGCTTTTTTTTCTTTTTCTTTCTTTTTCTAGTACCAAGTCTTAGTAGTAATTTTATTTTTTATTTAAATTTTTTTGCTTTTTTGAAATTGTAGGAGGTAAGGAATTTTTGGTTTAGGAGAAGAGGTATTGGGAAAATGTGACCTCATCAAATATTCGAACCGGTTTTATTTTATCATTTGGAGGCTTGGAGAAGGGTTTATTTTGTCTTGCTATTGGCCATGTTATGTAATCCAATCATAGAGGAAACTTCATCTTTTGTTATACTATATAAATATAATTCCGATACCGTGTATATGGTAGAGAGAGCTACAAAGGTTAGGAGAGGGTTTGATGCAGATGAGATTTGAATTGAGATATTGGTACGGAGTACTAATTGTAAAATAGTTTCTCCAATGATGGTACTTAGTGTGGCGTCTTTGAAGGAAATTTCAATGTGTCAACTGATAAACAGTTTATTTGGCGTGTGTTTATACGATATACGTACAATTTAAGATTTGAGTGTGTTGAAAACACGTATTGGTGGAGAAGATTTAGATAATGGGAATTTTTAAGTCTAGATTGAAAGGCGCTCATGAGCTCGTATTTTGATTCCTAATTAATTTTTAGATATCGTTTTGAATTTTTTCTTCTTTTTTTTAATTACCATGCAAAATTAATTTAGAATCTAGTCATCAATCGTGTGTATTAGAGCTAGGCATGCAATTGAAAATCTGTCGAAATAAAAAGTAAGGATGACATATCTTCTGCCTTTTATTACTTTTAAATTTTAATATTCCATTTAATTGTCTTTATTTCTATCACACGTTTAATTTAAAACAAAGTATTTGTATTTTTCATGATAGATTTATCGAAATAATTTTAAGTCCTTTTAAATACCATATCATCCATTCCCTCAAAAAAAAAAAAATACCATATCATCCAAATCACTAATACGAAAAAAATTAAGAGGCCATGCAAACGCCAGCTGACATTAGTTATACGAGCACTATGCAACTCACATTTTTGTGACAATCTATTAACATTTTTGCATTGTTATAATAAAAACTTTTGTTTGGCAAACACCTTATTCTGTGAGAGTATAATTTTAGACATTATGTATACAATTCTAAATATATAACTATGATGCTTATGCATAAGATCAAAGCATCTATATATACCCTAGCTATATGAAAGTGTTACATTGAATGAAGTCTATAATTCCCAATTATCAATATCCACATAAAAACAATTAGTCCTTGTTAATAATTTTTAAATTACTGTCTACTTCATATGTAGCTTAGCTAATCAAGGCATTCAATCCAACAATAGGCTTGAACCTTTTGCATATTGACTATGTAGTACAAGATGTCCATAAATCTTATACAAGGGGCAAAGACTATTAACTCTTCATCACAAAGCCAACCTAGTACTCTTTTTTTTTTTTTTTTTTTTTTTTTTGTTATTAGATAATTGACATACAAGACACAAGATTAGTATATTGCACCTAATAAAGACTAAATTTCAATGTCTAGCTAGTTGATTGCTACTTCGTTTCCTAACGATTGCCCCAAATTTTCTCCTCCACTTTTTTTGAACGAACCTAAAAAATATGTTGCTTCTTTATAGTTTTGCATATATGTATCTTATCATTAAATAATCAATCATAACCTTATAAATTTATGACAAAATCGTGTGTTAATCAATGTTACAAATGCTTCAATTTTGTAACTTCTATTAAAAAAAACAGATGCTTAATAATTTCTAAACTTTCCTTTTAAAATGCAACCCTAATCTTACGACTACATATATATATCGTTTTACGCTTAATAGTTGGAACTGTGCATATGCTAAAAAAAAATATGTAGGGGTTGTTCCAATTTACTGAAAACAACTGAATTGATTGGGGCTAAACTGAATTAGATTAGTAAAAAAAAGAACTAAACTGAACTAATTAGAGCTGAACTGAACTAATTGAAGCTGATTTGAAATTAAGCTGAACAGAACAGATCCATAGAACGGGGCACATGTACATGTAAAGGGAAAATCTAAAAGAAAATAGGGACAATCTTTAAGAAATAGACAAGTATTTCTTATTTGCTCCTATAATCCAAATACCAATTTAAACAATTTCCGGGTTGAACCGGACTGAAAACCCCGGTTCATTAATTTCTTAAAACAGTAAATTTCTTGCACGCGGTTTGACTGATTTTTACAGCATGTATGAAAAATGTACTTTGTTGTATGGTAGTTGTGAGAATAACTGACTTTAGAGTTGCAAATTGCAAAAAGAGATAAGAGATTGTGATTAATGAACGGTCAAGATTTTATATAATTTTGGAAACAATTAAATTAAAAGAAAGATGAAGAGTCATTCTCATACTCCTACTTATACTATGATGATCCATGTGAAAATAATCCCAAAATGAGGTAATTGTCACCTTTCAGAAAGAAATTTAGACCATTAAATTTTCATGTTATAAACAGTAATATGATACGGATATTAATGTAAGGTAAGGTTGAGTATTGGTAAATTAATTTGGTGGCATATATCTAGATAACTTTAGTTTAGTCAAATTCAACATCATCTACCGTTGTATATGTGTAGGATTGTATGATATCTAACGATTAGGTATGTAAAAAGAGTAGGCAGTAAAAGTGTGATTATTGATGGTATATGTGAAAAGCTAATTGATCAGGTGCAATTTAGGAGCAATAACAAGTCTTAAGGCCTGTTTTCTTACGTTGAAATTCAGTTCAGTTCCTAATTTCCTTCTCTTATAAAATATTCAATTCAGTTCAGCTGAGTTCAGTCAATGAGAACAGACCCTTAGCTTGTTTTAGATGTCTCACTATGAGAAAAGGAGATTAGCGACCAATGCTTGGGGTTGATTTGCATGTCAATGAGCAGAATTCAAACTTCTAATCATAGTTGAATATTTCAATACTGAACTTAAAATTATTTTTTAAATTTATTTTATTGGGTTTTGAATTTTTAACTTGATTGAAAGTGAGTTTAACTGTTAGAACATATAAGGTTTGGCGTGGTGATCGAGCTCATCGACTATTATGACTCATCAAACTCAATTATATTTATCAAAACAAGCTTTAACAACTGAACGACTAGAGGTTTTAAATTTGAGGCAAACTTGAGTTTAACTTCAAATGCGTTACAATTATGAGTACATGAAATTGAGTAATCCCGTGTTATATTTCGCTCCGTGGTTCAGTTCAATTCGATTTGTGGTTGGACTAATATATGCCTTACAAGTTATAATTTTTTTTTTCCTTACAAGTTATTTTTTAATTTTTTATTTTGATGTTGTCTATGAAAGGTTTCCCAAATATATTTAAAGTTAATTCAAAATGAAATACTATATGTGTAAAATCGAAGCTAACTTTTTTCAAGCATACGACCACTAAAAAAGATTGTTACACATAGAATATTCTTATTGATTACTAGAGGTCGGGAGTCTTGGAACAAATTTGAATGGAGTATTTTGTGTACAACGGTAGTACTACTATTTCATTGGTTGACGATAATGTTTTAAGATTTGTGACAATTAAATGTCACAATTTAATTTCAAGCTTAAATCTCTTTTTCATGCCCATTGTTAACATCATGTTGACTTCTGCACCTCTAATGAGGAAAATAAGGTAACAACTTCATTGCAATGCAGACTCCTAAACTCGTGCATTTACTATGACTTTGAAAAATAAAAAGATGATGTGTTTTTTTAATACTCCTCTATACCTAAGAATAGATAATTTTGCAAATATAGCTAGCCAACATTAATTTCAATTAAAATTATAATTGCCACTCATACTCAAATGTTTCGGTTTTGATATATGTAACCCTAAATGGATATGAGTTCATTGGGAGGCACGAAGTAAGGTAAAGTAAAGGGTAAAATATAGAGGGCATTGGTTAATGCTTAATGGAAGACATGTGTACGTACTGTGGATAATATAGTAGGAGTAATATTAGACTAAGGATTTCACATTTGGTTTAGTAGTTGACAATGTTTAAGTTTGCTAAGGATATTTTTTTCAAATTTAAGGGTACCGTTCTGTTTTTTTTTTTCTTTTTTTTTTTTTTTTTTTGAAAAGGTAAGGAAATCTCCCTACTCTTAAGTAAATTAAATGTAGTGAGTAAGGCTCGAACTTGTGACCTCGGCAAAGTCAAAACTCCACTAACTAACTCCATCAAGCAATCTTGGTTAAACCTTAAGGGTACATATATACAGATATACTCATCATGTATTGATTGGTACGGTGTTAATTAGTTATTTCTATTTAGCGAGCGCCTCTTAATCTTTCTACTTACTATATGCATGTATTATTTTCATATATAAATAGTATGTACGATGACAACGATGTATATTAATTATTAAATGAAAAGTATATAATTTAAGTTTGAAAATTAAAGGAGTTTTTTTTTTCTTTACTTGTATCAAAATCTAATTTATAATACACTATTTTGATACTTTAAAGTATTATTAAAAACGTCTTAAAAAAAAAAGGTATTATTAAAATAATAGAATGCAGTCATTAGATAAATATATGACTAGCTATAATATGTTCATGCAACCCTTAATTATGGCCTGCATATAATTAGCATCAAATAGAAAATGCATAAGGAAATCACACATAAATTGATATTTTTTATATATGTATTTGTACTCCTTGCGTCTTGGTCTGGCGAATATAATGGTGCAAACGTATTCATATATGCATAATGCTCATTGTGCATACGTACAATCGTTGAACATCAAATCTAGCTTTAAAGAAAATGAAGACTAAAATCAATGAATGAAAAAGCTATAAGTAAGAAGATGTTATGTTTATTGAAGTTAGTCTTCATATTATTCGAAGTTAGACTTAATTAATATTCAACGTATGCACAGTAAATATTGTGCATACACATCCACCATCTAAGTATTGTTGAAGTACAAATTAGATTATACAGAACTGGCTAAAAGTGTAAATAGGTAGAAAAGTTGTCTTACGAATATGTTAATAAGTTGTTTCTTATAACCGAACATCTTAAATACTCCATCATACCTAATAGGCGCGACTATTGTACTTGAAATTCTCGAATACGCCATTGCCTTAAGGTTTGGTGGTGCAAATTTAGGTAATTGTTAGGATTTGAAAAAACAAAATGACAATATCGTGGTATGCCGTATGCATCCGTTTATAGTTTCGAAAGGTTATAATTGAGAACAAAGAAGAAGGAAAAAAAAAGCATTATTAGAAGAAATAGTGGAGTAGCTGTTATGTTAGATGTAGATTGATAGACATTTGAGACCTATGACAACCATAATTAATTGGAGGAAAACTTAGTCCTAGTCATGTGCCTATTATTTTAGTGAGTTGATGACTAGATTTACATCTAAAATGGTTGAGAATTTTTGCATCAATGAATTTGGGTTAGGAGCAAGGTGGTGCGTGGTAGTGGTGGTGGAATTGAATTTGGCATAGTAGCTTCCTCTACTAATGGACCATTTTTCACAATTGAAATGAAAAGGCTAGAATATATTGATCACATTCACTTTGATCCAAAATTAAATTGATTTACATATATAACTAGTTATATACTCTTTCTTTCTTTCTTCTTCTTTTTTTTTTTTTAAAAAAAAAAAAAATTATTAATGTCAAGGGAGTATATATATCCAAATCAACAATGTATGTGATGTCAAATTTTATTTTATTTGTTAATATCACCATCCATAATGTTGTATGTTCATGCATGTCAAGACAAAATGTTATACATCATCTAAATTATCGACGTTTATTTTGCAATATCAATGCAATTATTTTATTTTAACAACATTTTGTTATATACTAAAACAATTTTTAGATTAAATACAAATTTCTCATAAAATTTATTTAAATATCATAAATGATTGTAAGATGTTGACTATGACCACAAGTTATTAGGACCATTATTCAAATTAGGAAACTAAATGTATATTCTTTTCAACTAATAATCTGAACTTACTATACATGTGAATCCTAATACCGAGTAGAAGCTAAGACAACCCTCGACTATATGTCAATATATACAATTAATCACAAGCATAATTATCCTTCTCTAGTTGTCTAATTTGGCTCAATAAAATTGTGATTCTCTTCATCGTTTAAACTTGTATAATAGTCTTGACAAAAGATTCTATTAAAAAAAAACAGTATTACAACCTAAACACAAACTAAAACAAGAACACATAACAACCTAAACACACTAATAAGTACCATTACAAGAACATCGAAGAGAACATAATACTGAAAAGATCTTGCAGCAACCCAATAGCCGCGGAGCTAGGACAACCAAAAAAACCGAACCACATCCAAACAGTTCAACTCAGTTCATTAAATTTATATAATAGTCCATAAAATTAATTTTGTTGCTTTATACCAAAGCAAGCAAATACTCGGCTCGCAGGACCACCCACACCATCACACGTATATTATGAAATTATTGCAAACTTCTCAGAAATTTGTATGACTATAATAATAATAATAATATTTAATAATAATACTAATAAAACATAGTAGTATATAAATAGAACAACCTCTTAGAAATTTGTCATATTCTTGGAAGAGAGGAAATGAAAAGCTTTGTCCGTGGGAAAGGCATAATAGTATAGTTAGGAGAAAGAATGAAAACGACTACGGCTACTTTACTTGTCATGTTAAGCTTATTCGTTTCCTAACCCCTTAAATACGCCACTTTATTTGTTGTACTAAATTAATTTATTTCTAATTATACTTCTATTTGGGAAAGATGATGGTTTGTTGAAGAAAAACTTTCTATTTTTGGTCGTAAAGAAGGACTTGTTTATTGTTTCGTATTTTTTTATTTGTCAAGTTTCGTAACTTCGTCTATTCAAAAAAAAAAAAAAAGTTTCGCAACTTCGTTTAAATGGCCCTTCGTTCGCTAGCTACCTCTTTGATTTTTGTCTTTTCGTCTTTTTTGTCATTTAGTACATACGTATATTATGTGAGAGAAATTAAAATATTTGCGTACACAATACTTTTTTTTTTGTTCTTTGTTAATACGGTATTAGATGGAATTTCAATGCACACAATATTACAAATCAATACGTATATTTAAGGAAAATGCTATACATTTCGCTTAGGATTACATATAAGGAGCTCAAAATAAAAATAAAAATAAATAAAATTTAACATTAATTACAATGATTTGCGTTTGATTTTGTCATGCATTCCTATGTTATTAATACCAAATTAAGAAAGATATTTCTCTGTAAATTCTTAGCTCTAAAGGCTACGTATAGCATTATTCTGTACTCCGTATTACTACACAATATACTACTTCGTATTTTAAAAGTATATATCGAAATAATTCTATCAAAATCCTACATAGTTAATTACCTGATTATATCGTATATATTTTTTTCTTATGTGGAAAAATAGATTTTTTTGGTCAAGGAAGGGCATACAAATAGCGTAAAAAGTCTCAATAATACGTACAATTAATAAATAACGGGTTAAGAAGTTGGAACTTATTATGAAACGCACATAAAAACTAGTGGAATGCTGACAAGGACCCTGTATTTCCAATTTTTTTATTCAAAAATCGTAACAGTACTCATATGGACGGAAAATTTAAAGCCGTTTGATATCTTTATTAAGATCTAAAATTCTAGAGGAGAGAGAATAACAAATAACTTATCTTCGTAAGAGCAAATGATGATTATCGCCGGTGGGAATTGGTGTCGTGTCAAGCAATCCATCCGGTCCGCTACCACCGTCGGTCAATTAATCAAATCAATACTTCTATAATTCATGGGCGTGATTTTGCTGCTTACCAACATAAAATTGAAATACAAAAGACAAATTCATCGATCGCGCAATTACTAACATTGTCTGCAACTCATTGTACTAAATTCAACTAGCAATGCATATAAATCACAGTCTTCATCATACGATGTACACGACCTTATTGATCATCAAAAATCCCAAGTACAACCGCTTAATTCAGTGTAATTGTCGAAGAAATAGCGCAAAAATCATTAATGAGCTTCGTTGCAGAAGAGAGAGAAAGCTCCACACTTAAAAGGGGTTTGAAGAGAGAGAAACAAAACTATTAACGACTGTTAATGTCGTGTACATCAGACCCCACATCAAAACGGGGGACATAAAACGGGGCAACACGGGATTTTCATTTCTCTTCCAGCTTTGTCCTTCATTTAATGAGTGAATTGACGACGTCACCCCTATATCAACGCCGCTAGTTGATATAGGATATCAATTTGGATTTGCTCTTTTATTAATATGAAAAGGTGGCAAGAAAAGAACCTCTTATTAGTAATAAGATTTGGTATATTAGTTTAATATTAGGTTATGTAAGGAAGCCCATAATATGTAGTACGTACTACAGATCATAAAAGCATAAACAGAAATGCATGCCAACGATAATCCATTTTGCAAATTGCTTGCTGCAGCAGGCCTTTAACTTGTTTATTAATTTATGAGATTGTTTATTATCAACTTTATAACATTAGAGATGCTTAAATTCATAATTTGATAAGTTGGTTAATATTTTTGGTTCATCATTACAACAAAAGTAAATTAAAACGGACTTGAGTTGCATATGATACAAGATTGCAATGAATAAAAATACACATTGCAATGATACATGTGAATATGTGATAGTGTGATACTTATGTACATCGATTTTAAAAATTGGTCAAAATTTAAAATTTTGGACTTATAAATAATACGTTAATAAATAAAAATAACAAACCAAGAGGTATTCCTACATGCATTTAAATAGTAATATCACCACTATTTACCTAATAAGCCAAGGCAAAAAATGACTCGATTGTTTGGATTTGCCTTGTAGGTTAGCTGCGAATATTATGTTCCTTCAAAATTTGGATGTTATAAGGAATCATTCTCACATGCTCCATGCCATCATTTTTGGACTACTTGTATTAATCCACACATAATTATTTCAATTGGTCCCAAATATGAATCTATACATTTAAATATCTCCAAACATTATACGAAATATCTTCCTCCGTTCTTTTTTACTTGACCCGCTTTGACTTTTACACTATTCACTACTTCTCCTTTGACCGTCTTTTGTGAATAATATGTAAGGAAAAACATATTCATGAGAGATCTTTTTTGAATTCGTCTCAATAATTACTATCATAATATATAACTTTTATGATTTTTAGTTATGGAGAATTAAAGTTATTGATCGTTAAAGTTTTGCATTGATAAGTATGATAGAAGAAACAGGTCAAGTAAAAAAGAATAGAAGAAGTATAATCGACAAAATCAACCCAAAGACTTGTTGAAGTTGTGTTGTCTTGCATATTTTTCTTCTTCGTTTATTTTTTCTTGGGCTTGTGAGCTTGTCTACTTTGGGCTCACTTTTTCTTGGTGGGTTTTTAAGCCCATATGAATGGGCTTCTTTATTTCCCATCACAATTGTAATGAGTGGACCAGGTCCAGGCGTCTTTGGTTTTCTTACATGAACCTAATAAGACTACAAACACAACAATTACAAAACAGAAACTTGGTTAAAAGTCGACATGTATGGAAATAAATCAATAATGCATATGAATGCGCCAAAAAGCCCAAAACGGTATCAATTATGTTTAATTCACCTTATTTTTACTAGTTTTAGATCAAAATTTTAAAATATTTAGTTTAGATTACATCAAAATATAAAAATTAAGTTGTGATTATATTTTATAATATTAATAAAATAAATATTAGTATTATGAACCTAACAAGACTTTAAAATTTAGTCAAATTAGATAATTTTAATTTGTTATGTTGTTTGTAAAGTATAAGTTTATATCAAATATGATAAGTAAAAATAAGATGGACTAAACATAGTCTAAGGGTCTGTTTACATTTACTGAACTGAATTAAACTAAACTAAACTGATTGGAGCTGAACTGAACTGAACTAAACTGATTGGAGCTGAACTGAACTGAGCTGAAATGAATATTTTATGAGAGAGGAAAATTAAGAGTTAAATTGAACTGAACTAAACTGATTGGAGCTGAACTGAACTGAGCTGAAATGAATATTTTATGAGAGAGGAAAATTAAGAGTTGAACTGAACTGAACTAAACTGATTGGAGCTGAATTGAACTGAGCTGAAATGAATATTTTATGAGAGAGGAAAATTAAGAGTTGAACTGAACTGAACTAAACTGATTGGAGCTGAACTGAACTGAGCTGAAATGAATATTTTATGAGAGAGGAAAATTAAGAGTTGAATTGAACTGAACTAAACTGATTGGAGCTGAACTGAACTGAGCTGAAATGAATATTTTATGAGAGAGGAAAATTAAGAGTTGAACTGAACTGAACTAAACTGATTGGAGCTAAATTGAACTGAGCTGAAATGAACATTTTATGAGAGAGGGAAATTAAGAGTTGAACTGAACTGAACTAAACTGATTGGAGCTGAACTAAACTGAGCTGAAATGAATATTCTATGAGAGAGGGAAATTAAGAGTTGAACTGAACTGAACTAAACTGATTGGAGCTAAATTGAACTGAGCTGAAATGAATATTTTATGAGAGAGGGAAATTAAGAGTTGAACTGAACTGAACTAAACTGATTGGAGCTGAACTGAACTGAACTGAGCTGAAATGAATATTCTATGAGAGAGGGAAATTAAGAGTTGAACTGAACTGAACTAAACTGATTGGAGCTTAACTGAACTGAGCTGAAATGAATATTTTATGAGAGAGGGAAATTAAGAGTTGAATTGAACTGAATTGATTGGAGCTGAACTGAAATGAAATTGAGTAATTGTGAACAGGCCCTGGCCTGTTCTCATACAATGAAATTCAATTCAGCTCCTAATTCCCCTCTCTTATAAAATATTCACTTCAGTTCAGCTGAGTTCAGCCAATGAGAACAGACTCTAAGGGTCAGTTCTCATTGACTGAACTCAGCTGAACCGAACTGAACTGAATTGAAATGATTTGAATTGAGCTGAACTGAGCTGAACTGAACTGAACTGAGCTGAACAGAATTGAACTGAACCAAACTAAACTGAACTGAACTGAATTTCAACGTAAGAGAACATGCCCTAAGTCTAAGATTTTATTATAAAAATGCATCGTAATGATGTATAAGGTGGATGTGAATCCTATTTATTAGTCACGGTGATTGGTACTTAATTTAAATCTTGAAGATTAAAAGTTCAAGACTTAGTTTGACCTAACTTTTTCTGTCTTAAAATAGAGCTTTAATTATTAATGAGTTCGCCTCACTTAAGCCAATCAGACGGCAAACCGAATAACCCAATAGCCACCTCGACTATTAGACGATGATCTCATAGATTTTGGTAGTATCTTGATACAAGAAGAAACCACATGCGTGGATGACAAATAGGCGGCAAACCATAGTAGTAAACAAAACAATCTCCTAAACTTTGATTAATCAAATCATCTAGCTGTTGGCGTACTCAAAAGACATTTACCTTTTTAATCTCATTCAAAACATTAAAATATGATGACATGAATGACCATATCTATCAACTGACCTTTCCACTCAGAATAAAGACACAAACTTTCAAAAAATATCACATTCAACTTTTTATTTCCTTTCATCAAAATTTATCAAAAAATAAAAAATAAAAATAAAGATTGGATTTTTATTTGTTTCGCTGACAATTTTGTGTAGTTGCGGCAGCCATGACTGGAACTCTGAAATGTGTGGTGGTCCCAGTAGATGGTAGCGAAGAGAGTATGAACGCCCTGAAATGGGCCCTTGAAAACGTCACCGTTTTATCACCGGAAGATGGCGGATCTTTCGTTGTTCTTCATGTTCAATCTCCACCGTCCATTGCTGTCGGAATTAATCCTGGTTCTATCCCTTTTGGTGGTCCCAGTTAAGTTCTTCATACTTCCCACAAATTCAATTTTTGATTTTTGTTGAATTTTGATTTTCAATTTTTGATTTTGATTTTTTTGGGGTTGAAATAGGTATGGAGGTGCCGGCTTTTGCAGCGGCGGTTGAAGCACATCAGAAGCGGATTACTGAAGCTATTATTAATCATGCTTTGGAAATTGTTTCCGAGAAAAATGTGAGTTTTATTTTTTCTTAATTTTTTTTGGGAATATAGATTGATTTGGGGTTTAGGGTTCTTCAAAGTATGATCATTTTCTGAGAAAGATGGAGTAATTGAATGTGGAATGTAAAATCGAGGTTGAATTGTTGAAATTTGTGTATTTTGATGAGTTTTGAGGAAAAAGAACGAACCTTGATTAGGGTCAATGATTATTTGGTTTATGGTTAGGATTGATAGATTGGAAAACTTAGTTTGAGCTATGAAACTACAATTTATACTTTAGTAGGCAGCTGATTTTCAGTTATTGCTGTTACTTGGTGGACTTAATCGAGTTGGAAATCGTTGTGTTTGATGCTAGAGTGTCATTTCATTTACGGTTCATGGGTGTAATGTTATGTATGATGAACGAGCTATGATTGGTCATATAGTGAATAAGGCTCCTTTAGTGGAGATTTGGAAAGAAAGGGTGCTGATTGATCAATGGGTGTTGAAAACTGACCAAGGAAGGGCATTGTAGGTAATCTAGTGTTATAAGGTTGATAGTCTTTTGTTTTGTTATATATAGAGAAATAGGGGAAAGGAAGAGGCAGGCAGATTTTTGGAGTGAATTCTTATGAGAGTTGCGACTTCAAGTCACTATTTTGAGAGTGGTGACCTAAAGTCTCTAATGTAGATTGGTAGCCTAAAGCTGCGAGCTTGTACAAACCCCCGTTTCAATATTTTCAATAAAAGATTCGATCTTTTCTCTGTGTTTTCTGTGTTAATTGTGTGTGAGAGAGTCCAGCAAGTTTGAGTCCATTATACAGAGATTGGCAGCCTAAAGTTGCTAGCTTTCACCAACCCCCGTTTTCATTATTTTCAATCAAAGATTCGATCTTTTCTCTCTGTTTTCTGTGTTGAATGTGTGTGAGAGAGTCCAGCAAGCTTGAGTCCATTACTGAGTAATACGCACTTGATCCACTTTTAATTCCCTTCATCTTGCTCACCTGTGTGTCCCTGTCTTGAACACAGCTTGTTTGATTCTCTTTTCATGCCAATTCACTGCAGTTTAGCTAATGTCTTATAATAACTCCGTTCAAATTTATATCATTCTTTTTTACCGAGGACTAAAGTTTTCTTTTGTTGGCAACTTTCTCTTAGGTGAATGCCAAAACCCATGTAGTTATTGGAGATCCAAAGGAAAAGATATGTGAAGTTGTTGATGAAATGCATGCTGATTTGCTGGTCATGGGTAACCGTGCTTTCGGTCCCATCAAAAGGTAATTTTTTAAAAATTGTATAATATCCTCACTTGCTTTCGGTCCTAATCAGGGTGTTAGCATTCAAAAGGACACTTTTTTCTGTTTAAACTTTTAAGTTCGCCCAAAAAGTCATGGGGATTTGACAATTTAGGCTTATACTTATCCAAACTGCAGCTAATCTTGAAAACTTTTTATGATGGCAGAATGTTTCTGGGAAGTGTGAGTAAGTATTGCAGCAACCACGCATCATGCCCTGTTGTCATTGTAAAGAATAACCAAGTTGATGAAGCTTTACCAGGTATTTGCCAAGGCAGTGAGAACAGACTTTAAATCATATGCACTTCCCTAATTAACATATACACCATTTTTTTTCTTGTGGTACTTGAGCTCTTTTTATTCTTGTAGCTTATCGCTGCTCAACAAGATGTACTTGGGCATGCATATCTGTTTGTTTTGCCAATTTTCACCTGAATATTTAGTTTTTTGTGATTTGGTGCTTGTATATTTCATGCATTGGCATCATTAGATGTATTAGCTAGCTCCTAGCAGTAATTTTTTCGAAAAAGGCTAGTTATTAGTCTGTTACTTTTCAGTGGTTTTGTAGTTGAGCAGCCTTGAGCTATTATCGCTTTTATAGTCTCATTAGTACATACATTGAGTTTACAAGTACTCTGATTAGGTGTTTATCAGTTATATGCAATCTCCCAACTTGCATTACACAAGCAAGATAAACCAATAGTTTTATAGTTGAACTGATGTTGCTATCAGTTGTGTACATGCTTTAAAGTTTCTGGTGAACCCTCTGGCTAGATTATTGTTTCTGTGTTTGATGTCAAATCTCGTTATACTAACAAGCTAACCAAAAACTTGTGGCACCTTTTATAGTTGGTTTTTATCTCTCTAGTATCATGTGTAAGTGTTAGACTTGGGTATTCTTGAAAAACTTTCCGTATGTTGGTGTCCAAAGTGAGGTCTCAAGTATGTCAGAGTAATCCAACATGGGTACTTCAGGTAAAATGAAGAGTTCGAGTAACATAGGTTGCCCTATGCCCTCTCATGCGGTCATGCCAGATATTTGTGTGATATTATCTTATATATGGTTTTATCTCTTCTGCAGCATATGGTGAGAAATGACACACTTGCATGGTCTAACTGGGTTTGTTTTCTTCTTCCCTTTACGAGACGAGTCGGTGGAATTGCTGGACTATGTACTTTCTATGGCTGCTCTTGGACTTTAGTGATGTTTTCATTGTGAAGTTTGTCATTAAATGCGATGATTAAATTGATTGTTCGTGCCTGGTCTAAGCTCTTCGTCTCTGGACTAAGGTTCCATACTATGTTGTTATGCAATGGTGTTTGTATTGTTGAAAATGATGAAGTTTGTAATATTGTAACTTTGTATAGTATCATCACCGTTATCTCGTGAGAAATAAAAGCGAGGCTCCGTTGCAATAGTTTCTTCATAATCATTCTATTTGTTACTATATCGATTGCGTCCTGTCTTTAACTTCTCACTTTTAAATGACACAAGAAAAAAGTTTTCGTATAGTAACATCTTACCTAGAAAAGGAAACGAGAAGTTTTTATTTCAATGTAAAGAGTATCATTTTGTTACCAATAATCTTTGCAACTACAAGATCCATTTTTAAAATGATGGAATCTATTTACATCTCGCACTACAAAATCTCTCTCAACTATGCTACTAATGAGCTTAAAAGCTTCATGGCAATCTCCACACATCCTTAAGTTTTTCATGATTCTTATGGTTTCTCCTTTAGGTATGCTTAATAAACTAAAACCTAAGGCAAGCCTTTCACTATGTAAGTTCACAATTTCCTCTTTCGATTCGTCTTCTACATCAACAAACACCAACCCTTTGCTTCCTCCAATGTAACCTCGTTCCTTCATCCTGTTCTCCAAGTCCTTCAACAATTCCAACACCTCCATGCCTCTCGGACATGAAGAGACATCTCGAGCATAGAATACATAGACTGAATCTTTGATTTCGACCCAGCTGCAACCAGGCTCCTTTCTTACTCCTACGCGTTTCATTTCTGAACGAATACTCTGAGAGTCATCCCAGTTGCCAGTCAAAACATGAATGTTTGACATTGAGACATAAGCAGTGTCTACTTGTTGCTTAGCTTCTATTAACCACTTACTAGCTTCATCTGCAATATCCAATCTTCCATGAAGCTTACTAGCCGAGAGAAGGGAGCCCCACAAGAGAGCACCTTCACTATCGTGTCTTAACTCTATGGTCTTTGCCAATCGGTAAGCCTCATCCAAACGGCCTCTTCTTCCGAGCATGTCAACAACACAAGTATAGTGCTTCACATCAGGGATAACACCGTGTTCTGCTTGCATCGAGTTCAAGAGCTCAAGGCCTCTGTCTACAAGTCCTGAATGGCTGCAAGCATACAAGATGCCAAGATATGTGACATCAGTTGGCTTTATTCCTTTGAGGATCATTTCTTCGAAGAGCTCAAGCGACACCTCTCCAAGCCCGTGCTTTGCAGCAGACATGATCATAGAAGTATATGATATAAGACAAGAATTAAGCATTCTCCTAAACACCTTAAGAGAGGATTCGAAGCATCCACATTTAGCATACATATCGGCGAGTGCAGTAGCAACAACTTCATTTGATTCATGCCCTCTTTTAACTACTGCAGCATGTGTGACCTTTCCATATACCAGCCTTCCTAAGCTCGCACACGCATTAACAACAATAGACAGCATATACTGATTCGGCGGATCATCTGCAACTCGGCTAAATTCCCTGAAAAGCTTTAGTGCTTCATACACTTGAGCATTTTGTGCATAACCCACTATCATTGAAGTCCAAGGCACAACATTTCTCTCAACCATCGAATCGAAAACCCGTCTAGCAGAACCCAAATCATTTGATTTCCCATACATGTCAACCAATGAAGCACAAACAATAAGATTTGTCTGATAACCATAAACTTCAACAAAAGCATGAACCAGTTTCCCTGCTTTTACATCAGCAAGAACAGAACAAGCATTCACGACAGTCGAAAGCGTAAAGGCGTTAGGAAACACAATGTTTTTGGGCATTTTTGCAAAGAGCCAAACAGCCATATTAGGCTGTTTAGCTGCAGTATAACCCCCCATGAGTGAAGTCCAAGAAATGGTGTTTGGGTCAAGCATTTCGTCGAACAGTTGGTGTGCATTATTAACATTCTTACATCTAATATATGCATTGATGAGATGATTGGTGTAAAAAGTTTGATTTAAGAACCCAGATTTGAAAAGCTTAGAATGGGTTGATTGCACAAAATTCAAATCTTTAGAGTATTGAAATTGATTGATGATTTTTTGGGGTTCAGTATGAAAAAATGACACCTTTTGTCGATGTAAATGGCGGGAAATGTTGATATTGAAGAGGTTTTGTTTCGGAGGCCTCCTCATGGTATTTTTAACGCAATGTTGCGCAATGCACTTTGTATCGAGCCTACACTAACAACATCTATCTTGGTGTAGGCATGTTACAAGGCGAAAAAAGTTCGGATTGGTGAAGTCGTCCAAACACGTACTCGTAAAAGGTATGATAAGACTAAACAATTGGATTGATGCATGTATTTCAATTAATTAAGTAGTTATTGACTCGAACGATGTCTCTTATAAAGTAAAACAGATAAAGATCAAATAATAGAAAAAGTTTTGAATTGTTTTATACATTTTTAACAGTGGCGGAGCCAGAAATTCCAAATTGGGGGGACAAATAGGCATCACATAGTTTGAAAATTGTGTTAGAGGAAATAAATACTCAAACGTATAGATGACACACATAGTTATTAAAAAGTTAAAGTTGTACCACCAAAATATCCAAAATAATTAGTAAAAAAAAAAAACTATCATATACGAAGTACTAACTATTGCTTCCAAAATATTTGCCTATGAGTTTAGAAATTTTTAAATTTTCAAACATAAGATAGTATAGGTTATCAAATGTATGGGTTCATTCATGCAAAATTATAAAAACAATTAAAAAGATGTAATTGTTAAGAAATAATGGAAGGATATATGCATTGTCGGTTTGATCCCGTGTACATTGGTATGTATAAGACTCTATAAGAGTAACTTGCACCACTGCTCCATCCTAGTTCTTAAGATAAATTATTGCTCACAAAATAATTTATACTAGATTTATTTTCCTAAGTGGGGGGACAACTGTCCCCCCTTGTACCCCCTAGCTCCGCCTCTGATTTTTAACGTATTTGATAGATCAATGCATTTAGGTGTAAGGCCCTTGCATTAGAGTGATCTTCTTTTAGACATCACTTTAGATGGACTACAAGAATAAGATTATGGACTTGTATTCTTGTTTGATAATGAAATACATGTGTACATGAATTTTTAGGTAAACGAATCTTTAGCTTAAAATTTAGCTAAATATGTTTGGAGTGAGTGACTTTTGAATTAAAAGGAATAAGTGAATATCCTCATGAGCCAAAAACCAAATCATAGACATTAATTTATTATTACCAAACAATCAACCAAGCACTTGGTTTTTATCAGAAGTGACACTAAATATTGTATTTCATGTACATAAAACAGGTTGAAATAAGATTGGAAATGTGAATAAATCTGAACAAGAAGATTTTTCATGAGTATTAAAATTTAAAAGGTGCTTATATGAGATTTTTACATGCACTTGAGTGTACTTTAAAATGAGCATATATATAGGGATAAATTCTTGTGTTGCTAATTTTTTTTAATTAGGATCAAGAAAATAATAATATTTTGCCGGCTCGTATGAATATGAAATCATTTTAATGCGAGCAAGGGTCTGTTCTTATACGTTGAAATTCAGTTCAGTTCACTTTAATTTAGTCCAGCTGCTAATTTCCTTCTCTTATAAAATATTCATTTCAATTCAGTTCAATCAATGAGAACATGCCCTAATTAAGTTGGACAATACCCTACTTAACAATTAGCACTCCTATTATCTTCAGAAAATTTCGAACAAAATTACGTTGCATATAATTTTATAGACAATTATAAAAGTACGAAGTACGAGTAGTATTATTTCAATTATATAGAGATATTTTTAAAATATGATCCTGTGCAAGAAGATATTCAATAGATGCTCTGCGATATTTATGTTTGACTAATTGGCTAAAAACAAGTTCAAATTAAGTGCTAAATTAAGGAGTTAATTAAAAAAAATAAAATGAGTGGATCGATCACAAGAATAATACTGCAAGTCCGTGAAAAAGCTGACCCCTCAATCTCGTGGGTGGTTCTTCTTTAAGGACAAAACACAATTTCAGCTTCATTATTCCACTTTCGAACCAAACTCCAACTTGTCCATTTTGTTCACGAGTTGCCCTTACTCATTTTTATGTTCAATCTATGCCCCCCCCCTTTGAATTAATTGCTCTTTTTGGTGTATGTGTTTTAATAATTGATCTATTATTGATTTGTTGTTGTTATTTTATTCCTTATACAAAGTATTATTTCTAATTTAAACAATTCAATACAAAAACATTTACGTATATGCGAGAATGCGACTAACTAGCTAGCTTAACGTCATATGAAATCCAAGTTAGGGTCTGTTCTCATTGACTGAACTCAGCTGAACTGAACTGAACTGAATTGAACTGAATTGAGCTGAACTGAACTGAACTGAGCTGAACTGAACTGAACTGAACTGAGCTGAACTGAATATTTTATAAGAGAAGGAAATTAGGAGCTGAGCTGAATTGAACTGAACTGTACTGAATTTCAACATAAAAGAACAGGCCCTTACTTCGTATTTAGTTTTGTATGATAAACCTATAATACATGTGAACTTAGGGCTTGTTCTCATTGACTGAACTCAGCTGAACTGAACTGAACTGAACTGAATTGAGCTGAACTGAACTGAACTAAATATTTTATAAGAGAAGGAAATTAGGAGCTGAACTGAACAAAACTGAGCTGAACTGAACTAAACTGAATTTCAACGTAAGAGAACAGACCCTTAGCATACATATGGCTGACATGCAAATTGATGAGCGTATGATGTGAAAGACCATGAAACTAAAGTATTTACATATAGTCACGCAAAGATGACATACATCTATCATTTAGATTGATTTCTCTTCTTTACATAATCAAATCCGTTGTTGAATTATTCGGTGTTGATTAGGTGGGTTCTTATTTGAATTAGGTCAACATAGATGATTAATTTAGGCTTTAGGAAAAAAAAAATCTTTACATAATCAAATCCGTTGTTGAATTATTTGGTTTCGATTAGGTGGGTTCTTATTTGAATTAGGTCAACATAGATGATTCATTGATTCATTTAGGCTTTAGAAAAAAAAAAAAAAACTCGAGTTTCATTCAAACAAGAAGTCAGGTGATCTCTATTTCCTAGAAAAATGACCCTTTAGATCAGCTCCTCCAGCCGATGAAAATAATTAACAACTACTCCGTAAATTGTTTTGAGTGACAAAATTTTCTCCCTTGTAGTACAAAGCAGTACATAGTCAACATTATTCTGATTTTCATACAAATTAGGGTTACATTACTTATACATTAATATGCAAACTTCACATAATCACATGTGATAGAAAGATCACGGCGTTTTGTTCTGGTTGAAGTAGTAAACTATTAATAGAATAGTTGGTTAATTTATTACTTAAATTTGTCTCTATTTATTCTACTTGTACTAGTTACATGCTTGCCTCCAAATTATAGTTTTGTTACTATCTTTGCAGCCATAAAAATTGTGCCTTTCTATTGGCCATCCAATTTATTTATTTATTTATTTATTTATTTATTTTAAGTAGTCTGTTTTTTGTTTCTTTGTTCTCACGGCCATCCAATTTATTTATTAATTTATATTTGGGTGTTCCAAAAAATGCTCAAGCAATCATTCCACGTATTATAACTAATTCCGTATAATAACAATAAGGGCTTGTTAGTAATTCACATTTCTAAAACTCAATATATATAGTTGTTCTCCCATGCACACTTAATCAAACATCTTATCCAAAACACAAGAAATCTAAAGAGTGAAACCATTGCCAAGTCTCTCATGGAGTACTTGGCTACTACATTCCTCTTTTTTGCCTTTCTCATTACTAACACTCAAGGTGTTAAACCATCATTATGCTCTTCTTCTAAACCCGATACGTCTGATCTCTCTATCTTCCACATTTATGGTGGTTGTTCGCCTTTTAAGGACCAAAAACCCAATTTATGGCCCAACACGGTCCTTGACATGGCCGCGAAAGACCCTAAGAGGGTTGCATTTTTAGATAGTCTAGCAGCCCAAAAGACTTCTGCCCCTATAGCTTCGGGCCAACAAGTCCTTAATATAGGTAATTACTTGGTCCGAACCAAGATTGGGACTCCAGGCCAACTCATGTTCATGGTCTTGGACACAAGTTTGGATGCTGCATGGGTCCCTTGCTCGGGTTGTGTAGGGTGCTCCTCTAATATATTCTCCCCCAACTCTTCCTCCACCTTCGGATCCATGGGTTGTGCTTCGGCTCAATGTGGCCAAGTCCGCGGGCCTATTTCATGCCCTTCAACCGGGTCCGGGGTATGTCAATTTAACCAATCCTATGGTGGAGATTCATCACTTTTAGCTACCCTCTCACATGACTCTTTATCATTAGACAAAGATGTCATCACTAACTATGCTTTTGGATGCATCAATGCTATCTCAGGCAACTCAATCCCACCACAAGGCTTATTGGGCTTGGGCCGTGGGCCCTTATCACTAATTTCCCAATCCAAATCCCTTTACAATGGAGTATTCTCCTATTGCCTCCCAAGCTTCAAGTCCTACTATTTCTCCGGGTCACTCAAGCTCGGCCCAACGGGCCAACCTCGAACAATCAAAACCACCCCATTCCTCCAAAACCCACACCGTCCCTCACTCTATTATGTAAACCTAATCGCGGTCAGTGTGGGCCGGGTCCAAGTACCCATCCCCAAACAATACTTCACATTCGACCCAAACACCGGTGTTGGGACCATCATTGACTCCGGTACCCTCCTAACCCGGTTCGTAGCACCCGCTTACAATGCAATCCGGGATGAGTACAAAAAACAAGTCCAAGGACCATATAGCTCACTCGGGGCGTTCGATACATGTTTCCCCGTGACCCACGAGCAAGTGGCCCCAACCGTAACCCTACATTTTGAAGGGATGGACTTAAAATTACCAATGGAGAACACATTGATCCATAGTAGTGCAGGCAACCTAGCTTGCCTAGCAATGGCTGCAAATAGCGCAAATTCTGTGATCAATATAATAGCAACTTGGCAACAACAAAACCTTAGAATTCTCTATGATACCGCCAATTCTCGCCTAGGAATTGCTCGTGAACTCTGTAACTAAAATTACAATTAGTTACTCGTAGTAAAAGAAATATACTACTATAAGATTGTTGCACCACGTTAAGTGGTACCACACTACAACTAATGTAGTGATATTACTCCCAAAAAAGGGTGTAAAATTAGGAATCTCCATTATTTTTTTTTGTTTTCTTTTCATTTTAGGTAAAATCAAGTGTTGTGCATTGAAGATGGAAGAATTCTATCTTTTGTATTTTATTTGATATTGATAATAAAGAGTTTCTTTTTTTTTTGTTTCCCTTCTATTTTTTTGGTATAAACAATCAATCTATTTTTTGGTCGGTGTAAAGAGAGCCGCAACGACAAGTGATGTAGACGAGATTTGATTCAGGTCTTGAGTTTTACCTCTCAAGACTTTAACCAATTAAACTAGTTGATCATCCACAAAGTAATTATAATCTTTATTGTACACATAACAAATAAATATGAGATTTAATTATGCGAGTTACATATATAACCACATAATTCTGATTAATATGAGTAGACTTGTGAGATGTACACTTGTGCCATTTCATGAACAATTGATCGATTACATACTAGCACTATAAATTTTGCAAACATAATGAAAGAATTTAACCTATTATTAATTACATTGATATGATTTAAACCAAATGAACACAAAGAAATACATATAACATAGATTTGATCATTGAGAAGAATGAATCATAATCTTTGTCTAAACCTTACCCCCACCATTGGTGCACAGCAACACCAAAATCCCTTAACCTTCCATACAAAGCCAAGCATTCCCAATAAGCCCTTTTGATACTACCGCCTTTTCCAATAGGCTTACACTCCAAGAAGAGCTCATCCACAAGCGCGATAGCCTTACTCTTTAGCATCTCCTCCACCACCTCGGCATCAGCCTTCATCACCACGTACTCCTCGGCCTTAACATTCCTCCACAACCAATCCGAGATCCCCATTTGTGTAGGTGGTCCTTCCCATGCATCATCCGATTCCACCTCCGTCTCAGGGACAGTCTCGATCCTATACATGTCAAAGTCCTTGTTTCGAGTAGGGTAGTTTTGCTCGAACCAACGTGTTGATCCATGACCACCCCCTACATCAATGTACACTCTCCTAGAGTAACCCTCCAAAGAGTCATTCAATAGATCCGGAAGAAATTTTGTTTTTCTTAGGTATGCCTTAGACTTTCCTGTGGCTGATCGCGGTGGCTCTAAGAGAACATCCTCGAGGTTGCCTAGGACTGCCTTTTTTTCCTCCGACAAGAATTGTAACAACTTCCTTTGACAGGCTGATCTCGATGACATTATTGTAGTAGCATAGGCCACCTTTCTCATCGCGATAAATGTTGAATTGTTACACTTCCTAAAATAAACAATTTTGTAATTTGGTGGCACCTCGAATGACATCGATGGATCTCGACTAAGTTGGACCGCCATGACACCACCTATCTTTAGGGTTCGGTCTAGGAAACCTTCAATTGCTCTTCCAAAGCAATCGGTGTAGGAGAAATCGAATGTATCATTGTGTATGGACTTGTATTTCACGTCTAAAGGTGATAATGTAAGGCTAAATTTAACCTTATTCGTTGCCTCGATCACTATTTGTTCTTTGGTGTCACTAACAATGATGGATTTATCCTTTGTTGATTTCCATAATCCTTCGTTAGCAATATCTTGAAAAACCAAGGCGTTATTATTATTATTATAATTATTGTTACTATTAATATTATTTGTGATCAACTTAACATTATTTTTGCTTGGTAAGACAATATTATCATATTCTCTAGCATTGGTTCCTCCACATACACCGGCTAATACCATGATAAGGAGGGCAAGTAGCAAAGCTTGAGCTAGGATTTTCATGAGCACCCTCGATTCTGAATGTCGAATGATAACAAATAATCTAGACGAATGATCTCCATGTAAGACATGTACATTGTTGTGTTTGTTGTACGTGTAAGGTAACTCCATGTTCATGTTTTCGAGTTGCATTGTTTTTTAATTTTTTTTGTGTGTGTTTTCGATATGTATGTATGTATGTATGTATGTATGTATGTATGTATGTATGTATGTATGTATGGTTGTTTCGAGCACAAATGTGCTATAATGGTGGGGGGTTGGCGGGAGTTGGAGCTTGCTGATCAACGATGAAAAAAAGATAGCTGACGAGACAAATACAAAAGACAAAAATTAAGATGTAGAAGGGAATAATAATGAAGAATAAAACAAGCATAAAAAGGCTTATTTTTTTTATGAAAATGTAGGGAAAAAATAGCTAAAATTGCAAAGAAAATATTAGGGTATGTATATTATGTTTTTTTTATAAAGAGATTAGAAGAGAGAAATAAACCTAGCGAGTACAAAACCTGGCTGCTGTATGATTTCCACCCACGAGAGATGCACAAGAATTATGTCCTTTATGTTTCAATATTAACAATTGTAAAATTCTTTCCACCTCCATTAAAACTTGTTGATACGTCTCCTTTCTTTAGGCGACCCAGTTTGACAGATTTCTCTAATCACATTGACATGACTAATTACACATAAAAAAAATTATATATGTAAGGGATTGAACTCTTAGTTTTTGATCAAAGACAACCCTCTAAGTGTTTTTGATTCAAATAAAAAATGGAAGATTTTGTGTCAGCAATTGATGAAGAAAGAGCCTTTGAGATGATGCATGATATTCTTTTCTTTCTACTTTTTTTTTTTCTTTTAGTTGTAATGATTAGTGTTTTAAGAGATATATTAGGGTGTTAAAATTGGGGGTTAGATTTAGGTGAAGAGGATTTGAAGGTAAAACGGCTAATTTAGGATAAATTTGGGCAAAATAGTTGGAAACGAAATTTGGGGTGAGATAAATCCATCAAAAGCAATAATTTCGGACATGCATGATGTGCGTTGTATTCTTAAGTTTTAATTTCCAAACGCTATTTTTTTTTTCTAATTATAATTTTTTAAAAATATATACTTCCTCCGTTCTTTTTTTATTGCATCACTTTGACTTTTACACTATTCACATAATCTTCTTTGACCATCTTTTGTGATTTATTCGTAAACAAAAACATAGTCATGTGGGATCTAGTTAGATTCATCTCGAAATCTACTTTCCAAATATCAATTTTTTATAATTTTTACAAAGGTATAATTAAAGATATTAATAGCTAAAATAATGCATTGACAAGCGTGAAATCTCCTATGATGCAATAAAAAAAGAACGGAGGAAGTATATACGTTTCCACCCCTTTTCAAACTCTCTTTTAGTTATTCTACCATAATACCTATAAAATTTTTCAAAAAGACAAAAAAACAAAAAAAAAAACTACGTAGTATAAACTTGCTATTGTAGAGAAAAAAAAAACTATAGGAAACACTCCATGTATCATAAGTTCATAACCAATAACCATTATTGCATTGATTGTTGATTCAATAATTATAAACGCTTTCTTAACATATAATCAAGCAATAATACACGCTTTTGACAATTAATTAATACCCCGAAGGGTTCAAGCAAAAATTTAAATATTCCGATAGTTTTTTTTTTTCGCACATGTTTTACAAGACATTGAATTCAATCAACCATCTATAATAGCGTCCTTTAATCATTATTTTTCCTTCAATAGATCAATTGCATGCATATGTTAAAAATTGAGTTTACAATTTTTTAATATAAAACTAGTTTGTGATTTAGCTGGGTGTTACACCTAAAATTTGTTATATACACCCGGGTGCACCGTATACTCAGCTAATCCAAGATTAGTTTTTTGCTCCTCATTTGATGATTATATTAAAAACGATCATCAAAATGAGAACAAAATACTCATGGATGTACGATACACCCAATTGTATATAACAACCTCTCATGTTACACCAGTATATTACTTGCTATTTTAAAACATAATACTCTGTAATATTGTGGATTAAAAAAAGCAAGATTTAAAGAAAGTAACTATTCATTGTCTTAGAAAATATATTTATTTCTTTCAAAAAAAAGAAAAGAAAATATATTTATCTATGCGTTACTAACCACTAGTTCTTTGTCGGAGCAACGTTGGGTTATTCACTACATTTTTTTTATATAAATTATTATAGGTTTGTATTTGTTATAGATTGTATTTAAATACTAATTTATGTTATTAAATCATTAGAAATAAGATACGTTAATGTAAAGTATCTCTAATTTTAGTTTGCTTATAAGTTATGAATTTAAAATTGAGTTAAAATTATGTTGTAAAAATAGGAGACGAACAATATATTTTATAGATTAACATTTAAAGATTCAATAGAATATACAATTTAAAGATTATTGATTACAAAAAATATTTTATTTATTTAAAGTTGTTGTTATTGTTGTATATTTTGGGTTGTTTAGACATCATATTCTCTTTTTATTTTTATTTTATTTTTTTAATTTTATCAATTATCTTACTTTATTAGTTTTATAACGGGGAAAAAAGGAAAAAACAAAAGTTTTTGACGGAAATTTATTTATTGTAGACGCGACACGTATACTTTGGGATGATGGTTTACCTTCATTATCTTTCCTTTTAGTCATAAATTTTGGACAAAATTATTACCCTTGTTTTACAATTTAATACTCAATTATTCTTTAGTTTTCCATGTGCAATTGTACTTTTTATACTATTTTGTTGGTTTTCCAATACTCATTATTACTTTCTCTCTTCTCTCTCTTCTACTTTTGATCTTCACCCACATGTACAATATTTTTTTTTGATAGATGGAATTGTATTTTCAATAATTGAATTATTCCAATGTACCTATATTTTACACAATTTCTTAATAACCACGCATAATTTCAAGTGTTAAAAACAAATGAGAACAGAGATGGTAGAATTGATGAAAATTTATTATGTACACCCTGATGTACTGTACACTCAGGGTACGTAATTGAACAAAAATTAATGAGCAAATTACCCCATATGTGTAATGTGAAGAAACACTCGGCTACTC
Source organism: Chenopodium quinoa (assembly GCF_001683475.1). Lineage (NCBI taxonomy): Eukaryota > Viridiplantae > Streptophyta > Magnoliopsida > Caryophyllales > Amaranthaceae > Chenopodium > Chenopodium quinoa. The sequence continues at coordinate 2,939,774 of NW_018744988.1, read as the reverse complement.
ATCACTAGTTACTCCCTCTGTTTATAAATACTTGTTTCATATCTCCATGCATGGAGTTTTAGGAGAAATTGAAAAAAATAATAAAATATGGAGGTAGTGGAGTAGGAGAAGAATAAAAGTGTAATTTTTAAAAAGATACTTCATATATGCTAAGTTAATTGTATAACAAGACCCATATTTAATGTTTAGTTTTAATGAAATACTTCCTACTGTAAAAACTCAACAACCTTGAAAGAAAGATCTTTAATTTTTGTTTTTTTGTATGGTATGAATTTGTAACACACACATTAAACACGTGATTTTATCATTAAAAAAGAGGAAAATTTTGAACCATAAAAGTATAAATCAATACCATTATGGTGATATAGTTTAATATTCCTTACGAAGTGTATATATATATATACACTTCGTAAGGAATATTAAACTATATCACCATAATGGTATTGATTTATACGGGGAGGTTCCGCTAAAAACAGAGCTTATGGTGAAAACTAAAAACAAGCAATCTCAGCCATTCATTACTAGCACAAAAGATCAGACGGTTCTAAAGCCCTAAGATCATTCCAACCTTACATATAATCAATTCAACCGTTTAAAAGGTCACTACATGCTTAAAATAAGGTAACTTCATCTAAATTGACGATATTTATATAGAGTCACTATATATAAAAATAACGTAACTATATACAAAAATAGGGTAGCTATATCAATTTTTACAATATTTACATTAAGGTCACTATATACAAAAATAGGGTAACTATTTCAATTTTGACCATATTTACATAGAGGTCACTATATACAAAAATAGGATAACTATAACAATTTTTACAGCATTTACATAAAGGTCACTATATACAAAAATAAAGTAACTATATCGACTGAGTTTTTTACACCATTTACATAAAGGTCACTATATACAAAAATAAAGATCACTATATATAAAAATAAGGTGACTGAAACAAAATTTAAAGCATTTCCATAATTCTAAGGTCATTATATCGAAAATAAGGTAACTATATATGAACTTCGGGTAATTATATCAATTTGACACCATTTACCCAGAGGTCAATAAATATAAAAATAAGTATTAAAAAAGTCCATGTAGGATTCGAACCTACATCCCGTGATTACACGGTGCTCGACCAATTGAGCTAATAGGCTTTCAACATGCCAAAACAGCCAATAAAAGCATACCAACATCACAGACCAACATCATACAGACTTCATACAGACTGAAGCAAAACAAGCTTGACAAGATCAACGTTTTAAGGACAGAAGCAGAGGCAAATGAAAGCATACCAGGAAATCATGATACGAGCAAGCCACCTGTATATGAGGAATCCCGACAAAATGTAGATATTGAACAGGCAGGCACCAAAAATCATACAATCAGAGATAAATCTTCACAAAGGCTGAAGAAGGTTACTACACTAACTCCAGCTGACAAGGTAAGATCAGGAATGATAGAGCTCGCAATAACGCAAACTAGCATACTCGAGTTCTAGAAATAAATTTCTAAAGACACACTTCTACCATTTAACTAACATGTCCTTTACCCTGCATGTTTCAGGATGATAATAAAGTATCAACAGTTATTGAAGATCAAAGGGAAAAATTGATACCTGGTGAAGTACAAATCATGCATCAGATAACAGAAAAAGGTAAGCAATTACATGCCTAAAATTTTCAAGAGCAATTCTTAAAAAAAGACTCCAATTCCCCAATAAAAGAATATACCATCAGAGACTAGAGGATATGTATCCTCTACGAGTTTCTGATCCAAACAAATCTATTCATTTCTTGTCCATATTCTTTTTTCCATTTGATTCTTACACATATATATTACCATGTTCAAACACCATTTAAACCACAATTACAAGAACAAACATCAATGCTCTTGGTTAAAGAAAGAAACAAACAAGCTTATCAAACATCCTATAGTTCATCAAATATTACCTTCCTAATATCTGATTAAGAAAAACAGATTTTCAAAACTAATTTATATGTTTTAACGAAAAAGAAATAGATACTAATCCTTCACATTTTACACTGCAGATGTCCAAGAGGAATGCGATAATAACTCCTGTAATCAACAACAGAAGCACCAGGAGCCTATAAAGATGGTAAAACAAGAGCCACTCACAGAAGATGAGTTGTTCTTGAAGTAGAAACTCATAAAGAGCTTATCAAATTCTTGAATATTCCTCAATGATTCCAGCAAAATTCAAATATCATAGCAAATCAACGCAAAAATCACAAACAAAAACCAAATCCAAACCCTAATTAACAGATCTACCAAACAAAAAAAAGGAAAAAATTAATTAAACCTGAGCAGCCTTGTAGGCTGTGAGAATACTCTCAGCGGCTTCTTTCCTCTCAGCACCAGTCTTAAACTCAACAGCAAATACCTATGATAATCTCCCATCATCTTCAAATAAAAGACCTTAGAATCACCACTACTAGCAGGAGGAATAAGCTTAGTGTCCAGAAGCTTCAAAATACCGTCACAAATATCAGAAAGCTAATTCTCAATGCGAGTGAAAAATCGTGAAAGCTGTAGATCTTCTTCTACTTAGATCTCCGTCTCATCTATCGGCGCTTCCTCTTCAATCTCCTCATACGCTTCTTCTTCCATTGCAAAAATCAATCAAATCAACAAGTTGAACTTCAAATTAGTTAACAATGGTGGAAAAACTCAACTGAACCGAACAAATCAATGAAATTAAGGAAGAAACTAAAGTTAATCGATTAGTAAAACAGGAAATCGAACTAAATTGAACAAAATCGAACAGAAAATCGCAAAATCAAACAAAATCGAACAAAATTGATGAAAATTTCAGAAACCTTAAAACCTCAAATCATGCAAAAAATAGCGAAATTAACACAAAGAACTCACCTGATAATAGATCGTAGAGCTGAAAAATTGCTGAAATCAAAGTAATTGAAGCTGAATTTGAAAAAAGTAGCGTGAAAATTGGGGAAAAAAATGTCGAGAAATTAGGAGAGAGAAAGCAGGAGAGAGGAGGGAGAGGAGGAAGAAAATAACGGAGGAGAGAGAAATTGTTTTCGTGGGAGGAGAGAGAAAATTAGTAGATGTCATCCGCTAGATTATAATCTACGGCTAGGATGAATCGTTTTCAGTTTTCACCCTAACATTTGTTTTCACATGATCCATACTCTATATATATATAGATAGATATCCCTATGTATATATATTTAAATAGATAATTATTAATAATTTAATATGCATGTGCTGGTTTATTTAGCTATTAGCTTGTGGACCATAGCAATTGAATGTTTTTAAGATTTACTAATTGAAATTTGAGGTGTCGAAATGGACACCACACGGACCCAATCCGATCCAAAAAAAAAAAAACAATTTTCTTGTAATGTGTTCATTTACATAGCCCTTCTTGAGAAAAATAATAAAAATAGCAAATTTTGATATGTTTAAAATTGTAAATGATAAACAGAGGTTTTCAGTGCGGCAGGGGTTACTTGTAAGGCGTTACTTGTATTTTAGGGTTACTTGTATGAGTTACTTGTATTATGAGGTTACTTGTATGGGTTATTTGTAGGGTGTTACTTGTATTATGAGGTTACTTGTATGAGTTACTTGTATTGTGGGGTTACTTGTAGGAGTTACTCAGAATACAATTAATACCTACAAGTAACTCAGAATACAATTACTTGTATGAGTTACTTGTAGCTGTTAATTGTATTCTGAGTAACTCCTACAAGTAACCCTAAACCAAAACCCCATACCAAACTAATAACACCCTAGAAGTAACCCCTGACAAAACCAGTAACACCCTATAAGTAACTCCTAACCAAAATCAGTAACACCGTACCCATACAAGTAACCTTATAATACAAGTAACACTCACAAGTCACCCCTGACAAAATCAGTAACACCCTATCATTAACCCCTGACCAAAAACCAATAACACCTATACAAGTAACCCCAGAATACAAGTAATACCTACTAGTATCCCCTGACAAAACCAGTAACACACTACAAGTAACTCCTACCGCACCATGTGGCCAACGAACCATATACAAAAATTTGTAAATGACCAATATATTTCTATATGGGAAAATATTATGTCGAACGGACTCACATGAGTCCAATCATACAAAAAAATAAAATAATACGGAGTAATAATTGTCGAAATTAGATAATAATGGTCAGAAATTAGATTATAAATATCAAATATTAGATTATAAGTGTTAGAAATTAGATAATAATAATGGTCATATATTAGATTCCTTTTGTTGATAACAAGTTATATTGGTCAGGTATTATATTTCTTTTATTTGATAATAGGTTATATTGGTTAGGTATTAGATTTCTTTCGTTTAATAATAGATTATATTGTTCAGGTATTATATTAGTTTCTTTTTGTTTGATAATAGGTGATATTAATCAGGTATTGTGTTACCCTCCATTGTTGACAAATGGAAATCCTTCTCACTTGGAGCCTTCCTCGGCTTCCTCGTCTTCAAAATCTACATCGACAAAGTCCATCAAGACATAAGTTTCTTAGCAAAGAAATAAGCCATGGTAGATTTAGTTCCTTTTAAAATATAATACTTAATCCATCTACTAGTGTTATCAAGCCTAATATTTCCATAAGATGTTATTCTCAATGACATTGATTAATCGACAAAAAAAGTTGGAAAGAATTGCAACATGGTTGATGGGCGATGGGTTTATAAGCCGGAGGAGAGTCGTTTTAGTATAAAGGTGCTGCGATCGAGTACCTTACTTAGGTGGGGGAGGGTCACCGGCGTCGGGATGGGAAGGGGAGGGTCGCCAACAGGGGACTAGGCAGTGGGTGGGGATGAACGTGTGCATTATAAACCAGACTCACGCGAGTTCGTTCTACGCAAAACTTTCTCTGAACTTATAAAAAGTGAAAATAGTTTGTTTCAAAAAAAAAGTAAAAATCTTCAAGGATGCCCCAGTTTCTCATGATGAGAAACAAATTTTGTTTCTCACATGGCATTTTCGTAAATAAACCAACAACTTTATTCAACTTTTTTAACTGTGGAGCCCACAATACTGAAAAAGTTGTTGATTTATTCACGAAAATGCCACCATGAGAAACAAATTTCGTTTCTCGCCATGAGAAACAGGGAATTTCCCAAAATCTTCTAAATGTACAATGGGTGGTCAGCTAGCAACTATACAAGTCTATAACATTTATCTATCCAAAAAGTAAAAATCTTCCCCAAACTTTTCCATTGACTAGGGTGGCCCAGCGTGCGCGTTGCGCGCGAGGTAGTATGGTGTTGCTAGTTATTATAGCTAGATGTGTGGTTTTCTAAGGCTAATGTGTATTTTTTTAGTGTAATTATGAATAAATATAGATTTATGAGTGAATGTACATGTCGTTAATAAAATTAAACTAAATTAAGTGATTGTACATGATTGTGTAAGTATACTAACTAAGTTGGTTTACTTGAGTATTGTACATGATTGTGTAAGAGTACTATATATGTATTAAAGGCCCAATTATTTTTTTTGGCTTAAAAATGGCTTGGGCTACCATAAAGGCCCAAAATTCTAATGTCGCTTAATAACTTGGGTTTTCAAAAGTCTCCACTTGATTTCTTGCTTAATTTTTTAACATTTCTATTTGGCTAATGCTGATTTGTTCTTTCTTTATTTAGTTATGCAATTGACCTTTAATCTGATTTCAAATGGGAAAAAAGGCTTTAAAGAACAAGGCTTGATTTATGAAAGGCTTACTCTTGTTTTTTGACATCAATGTGTAGCATATCTGGCACAATGTTAAACTTATTTCTCATGTCAACTGCCATTTCATGCACATCAGATTGCATAAATATCAGTTTTGGATTGAAGCATGATAATCAGAATCCAATCGGTTGGCTAAAGCTGGGCTGTGATATGAATATCAAGCTAAGTAATTATCATTGAAAGAGACTTGCAAAGAACAACTAGCAGATTGGCTTTGAAAGAAACAGCTGGTAATTATCTGTTGAAGGGTCAATCTACACTAAAAAGTATCCTAATTTGTGATTTGTAGTTATAGTACATTAGCTAACCATAGAACTCTTTGATAGACATGCTTAATTGATTGTGGTTTGTGTGGATTTAAGTAAAAGATACAACACTGATTTGCTAGTTATTTGATTGTTGTTTCCATGACATTCAGACCACATAACACCTTGAAATGCAGGCCTCCATATTACAATGTTTAAATTATAAACTTAACAGTGTTAATTATAGAATTATAAACAGAGTAAATTATATAAAATTAATTTTAATTATATATAATAAGACAGCACCATACATGTATTTCCTAAAGCTTCCATTCATTCACACAATATTACTTAATGGTAGACAACACACAAAAATTAGCTCTAGTGCCATCTATTGACACAATACAACTTACTGCTAGATAGTACATTATAAGTAGTTATAGTTTTGCTTGACTTCATTTAATAGTTTATAAGTTGTTATAGCTTAGGGGGTTGTCTTGGCTGCATGATCCTCTAGTAGTAAGACTCACTGCTGTTTGAATCATTGCTGCTATCTGAGTAGTCTTGTTCTTGTCCAGATGATGTATTGGAGGTGTCTTCATTGGAAGATGCACTATCATCATCAGCATTGTAGTCTGGGTCACTGCTATGGTTAGTACCCTTGGAGTCAAAATTGAGTTGTTGGAAGTCATTGCTGTAGGAATAACTTACTGTTTTCTCCTGGTCTGAGTCTGATCCGAGAATAAAACAACGCTTCTTTGGTGGCATTTGCCTTTGTTCTGGCATATAAATCTCCCTTGAAGTGGTTGCTTGAAGGTGTTGCAATTTGTGCTCTAGCTCTTCTACTTGTCTTGCAAGTGCATCAATTCTTTTTTCCATTGATTTCAATGTTAGCTTTCCTGATGAGTGTGATTTTGGGTCAACAGGAAGCTTTCCCTTACCATTATCTGCTATTTTTGTATTTGTAATTTGCTACGAGAATAGAGATTGTTATATGAGGGATTAGTAGTGAAGTGATGGTACTTAGAGCAGCAACATGTGAGTTACTTTATAGAATTTTTGGGGTTTATTTAATCACTTTGGAAGAGAGGTAGCTACTCTTTCCTTACTTTGAATGGCTGCAGCTTCTATTTTTGTGTATTATTAATAGTTTGGGCTTTTAAGCCATGCTTCTTAACTATTGTTGTAATCAATTGATATTGAAAGATTGAAAAGGCTATAAATTTAATCTCTCTTTTTTCCTTTAGGGAAAGGCAATATTCTTTTTTACCTTTGACAAACTTTTTATGGTTGATTGTTTATCTTTTTATTCTTTGGGTAAATGCTTGACTTCATTGATTAAATGGTTCATTATGTTGGTTTGAAGTGCTGTAAAACTTGTCCCTTTGATTAATGAAAGATTAGAATCAGTAATTGTTGGTGAAAGGTTTGATTTGCTAAGTTCTTGGAATCAAAGATTTCTTCTAAATAAATATGCAAGGTCGTAAATGCAATACAAAGATTTGTTCTTCAACTTAGCTTGTTTGTATGATGCATTATCCTTTATTTAATCTTTGGGTGTTAATCGTGTAATAGTAGGATATATTACATGCATAGATACATACTTTGTTACATCACATGCATTATGCAGTATGATATAGGACTATTATATATTAATTCACTAATTAAATGACTAAGATTAGTAAAATATGTTAATTTATGGAGATAGTGAAACACAAATGCCTAGTTACTATTGGTTTGGCTTTGGATTAGCTTATGTTTCAGAGTTTAATTTTATCAACATACATATTAAAGATAAGCAAACTAAGTTAAGCAAAAGCTTGGAATATTTCTCCATTATTTTGTTTTTTTTTTTTTTAGTACCAATTCCTTACTAATTAGTTGAATTAATCTTATAAATCGAGGATAATGATGTAAAAATGATGTTACATTTTAGTTTTTCAATACTTTTTTTTTGTATTTTCTTTAACTTAATTAAAAATATAGGATTATTTTTATGTAGTATTAAAGTGAAATTTTTAAACTTTTTTTTAGGGGGAAAAAAAAAGAAATATTTTAGGATCATTCTATAAATGGCATGTACATTGAATTATTGTTATAAGTACTTTTTCTGATAAAATGAACTTTGGAAAGTGTATACTCCGTATTTCTCTAATAGAGCTAAGGTCTTTACATCTTCTTCCAATTAGTGCCTAGGCTATAAAAGACAGTACATCTCTTTCTTGTCTTTTCATTTCTGAAAGATTCTTCTGCTTCTTCTCCCCTTTATTTCTTTTTCTGAATATTTTCTTCTCTCTTATAATGGCAAACAATGGCGCCTCTTCATCTTCCTTTGTTGGCAATTCTCGTAGCCAAGAGTTGGCTGATTTGAGTGATAGGCTTAGGAATTCACAGCAACGTAGGGATGAACTGGAGGGGATTTTATATAGCTTGCGAATTACGATGCAGCAAGTGGAAGCTCGAATAGCAAACACAAGGAGAATAATTGAACAAGAAGCAGCAGCTGCTGCTGGTGCTGTTATGGTTGGAGAGGTACAACAGGGCGAGGAAGAAGTGCAGGTAGAGGCCGCGGTGGAGGTGGAAGAAGAACATGTTGTTGCAGAGGAGGAGGAGGGAGATTCAGAAGAGGGAGATTGAGAAAATGTGTCTCGCTTTTAATGAAGTTTTTTTATCTGTTTGAAAGTATAAGTTATGTAGTTGCTGGATTTTGATGGTTTAATAAGTTGTTATATTTGCTTAGTAATAGTTGCTTTTTTTTATGGTTTGATGGTTTAAGTTGTAATTTTGATGGTTTCTATTTGTTTGGTAGAAATCAGTATGAATATTATAGTATGTTAAGCTATGTTTACTTAATCATAATCTCCAAATGGCAATCTGTCTTTTTCAATTTTTACACCTTATACGAAACAATAGCCTTTATCAGATAATTTTCTATTCTAATTTATAAAAATCATAGGTTATTCCACATCAGAGACTTCTTGTATTTACTACCAGGCAAGCTAAAAGCTATTGAAAATAATTTAAGTTCATTGGACTAATGAAACACTTTGATTGAAGACAGGTTTGAAGTTAAATGTTTTCTAGCAAATCACCATAATGAATACCATCCCATATTCCTATGTAAACTTCAGTAACTTATGTGCTAATTAAGATCTTGGATTTCACTAAGTCAGCACTAACAAATCTATCAAATTTGTTTGCTTGAATGAAATTAATCTAACAGATTATAAAGGTATTTCTCCTTTGTATGTTGTTTGATAAAGTGGTGTAAATGATTTGGTCAAAGCTAATTAGTAAGAGATTATTGTAGTTTTGGGGCTAGCTAAGAGTCTACATTGAGAAAATCAGATAAATTACTTGAGATTTGGGGTTTTGATCTTGAAGATACCAAACTAATTAGGGAGAGGTTTTATACAAATCATATTTATAATGTATTAAATAAATCATGATCACCATAATAATCTTTTATATTATCAAGAAAATTAAACAATATTATCGAAATTAAAAACTACAAGATTGGAGAATAGTTCAATATATGGTAGAAAATTTGTAGCAATATGAAATAAAATGTCATTGAACGTTCCTTTAGTAAACAAAATATGGATTTATATAATTAAAATGAGCACCACTTTGGATAATTGAAAAAGATAGTTAATTAAAAAGGAAATTAAGGTGGCAACATAAATAATTTGTATGAGTGTTTAAATATAATAGAGGAATTATACATAAGATGTCATTCGTCCTAACCCCTCCACTCCCAATTCTATTTATTTGTAATTTTATGTGCTAACCAAGAGACTCCCTCCTTCATATTCTTATAAATAATTTGTAAATGCTCTTGCTTTAATTAGTTTAATTCTATATTTATTTTTTTTGGTGACAACATAAATAATGTTATTGTGAGGTATAATGGGGCTAAGTATGATTGCACACTTTTTGGTAAGGTGGTGTTGCTAGTTAGTGAGACCAGAAGTGTGATTTCTATTGGCTAATTTGTAGGTTTTTTTAGGTAATTATGAATAAATTGAGATTAATTAAAGAACGTACATGTTGATATATTGAATTGCATTTAAAATTAGTGATAACCTATGGTAGCTTCATGGCATAGAATAGCTTCACTATTTGTAAAATCTTTATAAAAAATGTGTTGGTGTAGTAACATCTGGGGTTAGTGTATAAATCACATGCAATAGAGCAAGAGTGTGTCTTCGTGTTGAGATTTGATAGCCTTTAATTAATGCCCTTGATAGAATGTCTTGATACTTTATTGCCTACAATTGAAGTACTCAAGATTAATTATTAAGGAATTAAGGTATAGAGTACAAATCATCTTACTCTGAGGTTATAGAGATTGTTATTTTGTTGTTAATATATCAATATTTATTTAAAAAAACACAAAATTAATATGTTAATTATATAGAGTACAAATCATTGTACTTCAAATTAATTTGAACTTAACAATGTATGGCTTATCCGAAATCGGTACGACTAATTAATGATCCTTGGTGAACATTATTAAATGGTAACATTGTATAATATTTTACCTTATAAAATTCAATAAGAAAAGAATTTTAGTTGTAGCCAATTGTAAATTACAAAATATTTGATGTACGTACTAAAAATTGGAATAGAATAAAAATTTTGTTAGGAGTATAAAAGGGCTCTTTTAGAAAAAATTTTGGGTGCATATTTCCATCTATAGATAAACTACTATTCTATGACATTAAACTGAAGATTCTATTATTGCATACTGTAGCCTATAAAGAGCCAGAACATAGAACCTATTAATCTTCCTCCATTAGATTATCACTCAACTTTCTCTTTATCTCTCATCTTTATACTTCTCTTTACCCTAGATATTTTCATTTTCTGTAAATTGATCTAAGCTTAAAATGGCTAACAATGATGGTGCCTCTTCATCTTCATCAAAAGCTTTTATAAGTGCCCCTCATGGCCGTCCTAGGTGGCTTCAACTGAGTATGCATCGTTCACGACTTAGGGCTTTACAAGCTTGTAGGGAGGCGTTTCAGAGAGAAGCGGAGCAGGTTGAGGCAGAGCTCGAAAATGAGAGGAGGAGGATGGTGGAGAGGAAGCTGCTGCTGCGATGGCTAGGAGAGGTCTGGTGGAGCAGAGATATGGGGTGGCTCCAATGGAGATTGAGCAGATCCAGGGTATAGTAAACGCTGAAGCTGAGGGGGAGGAGGGTGATCAAGAAGCTGAGGAAGGAGCGGAGGATGTAGAAGGTGAAGAGGAGGAGGAAGATGATGAGGGTGTTGAAGGAGAAGAGGAAGGTGAAGAGAATTCAGAGGAGGAAGACAGTGATGCCTCAGAAAAGGAAGAGTAGAAGGATGCAGAGGTGGCCCCAGAGGACGATGATCAGGCTAGCTTAGAGGAGGATGATCAAGATGACTCTGATAGCTCCTATGACGGCGGCAACGAAGATGATGACTTTGTTGAAGGCTATAAGTCTGCTGATTCTGCAGAAGACTCTGCTATGTATGGCCTCAACTTGTCTCATTATGAACAAATTGAATGAAAGCCTAGGTTGTTGCTGGTTTTTGTTGGCTGAAATTGCATGGAAGTGTAGGTTTTTTTGCCTATGTAGGTAGCTGGTAGTTTTTGGTGCCTTAATTTGTATGATAGTATATAGGCTGATTAGTGCTGAGCTTGGTATATATTAGCATGAATTTCATAGTAGTGTAATTATAAAGTGTAAGAATGTCATGTAATTGCTTATTTAAATGACAATGAAAAATATATATTTCTATATCTATTTTAGCTATAAATTATGGTATCTGTTGTTAAGCTTCTAATGCTGTTTTCTTTTTTTGCCTAAGTCTAAATTAAGTATTTTCTGAATTGTGTATCATTATAGTATTATCATTCTTATATATACTTAGTTTGAAAGTTTCTGAATATATTGAATCATGCTAATATTTTCAGAAATAATAAAGTAGTTTTTGAATTGTGTATCATGGTAATACTAATTTATGAAATTATTATCATTCAATATAATAAGTAGTTTTTGAATTGTGTATCAACATATATAATAATTTCAATATAATAAAGTAGTTTCTGAATTGTGTATCATGCTAATAATTTAGTATTATCATTCTTATTACATCATTCATAAGATTTTCAGCATCATCATTTAGAATAATTTCCAGCATGCATATGACTTATAGCAAGTTTTAATTAAATCACAGCTAAATTATTAGCATGATAAACAGAAAGCTATAATCTATACTATTAGCTATATTAATTTAGCATGCATAATTTTATAGAAAAACACAATTAGCATTCTAAGATGGTAGCTTTCAGTAAACAAGTAAGTAAGAGGGAAATTCATAGAATAATTAAGTAGTTAAAAAGCTTAGATTAATGTGGTAATGGATGACCGAGGTTTGTAAATTTGTCCAAAATTACAACCAAACAACTTGTTTTAAGACATCATAGAGATGAATATATCATTCATTGTAGGCTAAGATAGCTTAGAAGAACCACTTGTTAGCTAAGCAGCACAATAGTTACAAGCAGTGCAATACCAAAAGGATCAGTAGAGGAATATAAGATAAGAATCGCACTGCTTGCTAAGCAAACCTCCATCTAGTTACTCCATTGAGACAGACTTGAGAGCCCACCTCAGAGCTCCCACCCTGCTCAACATGTTAGCTGGTCAAACACAAAAGTAAGCCTCCGTAGTGGACAGTCTAGCTGCTGCTTCATCAAAGCCATCCCAGTGTTCCTAGCAAGGTAGTAGATTTTAGTAAGTTCATAGCTTGTTATGTATTAGACTTGTAAGTCTTAGGTGTATGAGTTACTTACAACAATTACTTTGCTGTATATGTCAGCAAGTTTCATGCCAAAGAGCTTCTCACACTCTGCTCCAAAAGCTGCGAGCTTTAATTCCCCTGTTCCATCAGTTATGGTGAAGGTGTAGTTCACCCTGCATGAAACAATATTATAGTTAGCTTTTAATTAAGACATGTGCTTGTTATTGTCATCACAAGAATATAGCTACCTAGCAGTGGTTGTGCAGACTTTGTTTGGGCAGCTGGAACACTTAAAGGTCTCACCAGCCAGTTCTTCACAACGGCAGCCACAGTTGTCGCAGCCTATGTAGGCAATGATTTTTCTCACATCAGGTTCAGGGATTTTTGCTTTGAGCCATATACGTTCTTCTTGCATTGTATCAGTAAGCTGCAGTGATAAATATCAAATTCAATAATGCAAATGCTATAGATTAGAGTAGAAAATACAAGTCACAAGTGTAATGTTTGTGAACCAAAACCTTTTTCAGTTTAAGTTCACCAATAGTAGTTATTATTCTCTCCACGGGTGGTTCACGGATTAGCAGAACTTTAGCCATTAGCTCATTTATGTAAGGTTTTTTGTCCCTACTCCTGTTGAGAACAGATACTAAGTAAGTATTATAGCTAAATGAATGTTGTAAATGTTAGTTATATATATACAGTGGCTTACCATTTCTTGAGATGTTCTGCTGTATCTCCTGAAGACCCAAGTATGATTAATGTAGACATAGAGGATGATAGTGAGAAGCCTGTGGTTTCAGGAATTTTCTGAAGTGTTATCATAGGAACCTATTTAGTGTCACCCTAAAAAATAGAAGTGCAGTAGAACCTCTTACCATTGTGAGCTGTTGGGCGCATGTAGGTAAAACCAGCAATGAGTGGGATTGATGCCCAAGCAGCTAATTTTTCGCAGCCATCAATAGCAAGCCCTCCCCAAAGAGAAAGTATTAGAGGTTGATATATACTGCATGTTAATTATTAAATTAGGGGTTTATTGAAGCAAAAAAGTGTGAGCATAAATAGTGAAACCCACATTTGCTTGTACGAATTATATAAGCGAAGCATTTTGCTTTTCAAATCCACACTTTTAATAATATTTATGCTTTGGATCTAAATGGAGCAAAATAAGCATGTTCAAAACAATAGGTTGTTCAAGTATTATACTATAGACTACCATTTCAATTGGGTCAACTAATGAGGAATGTGTGTTAGTAATTAGATATCTATGTGTAAGAATATACCTATCATCAGTGATCATAACCTCACGAACATCCATTGAAGCCCCTGATGCAGTCTTGATCTGCCTAACTTGCTCCATGTATAGAATTACTCCAATGGCATCTGCAAGCAACAAATTAAAGTAAGGGTAGCAGGGCAATAGTATATAAAATTACTTAAGCAGTAGCACTTAAGCAGAAGCAGTTAAGTAGATACCGAAGCGTTCACTCTTAGAGCTGGTGCGCGGAATAGAAGCAATTGGAGTATACTTAGGAAGCACAGGTCCTGCTTCAGATTGAAGGGGCTGGATAGATGTGTTCCCTCCAAAGGTCATCTGGCAGTCATCTTCCCTTGTTTTCCATTTCTCATCAACAACTCTTAGTGGAGCATTTGCAATTTCATACTCCCTGCCTAGCTCAAGGATTCCCTTGAAGCTATGAACTTCATTTTCAAACAAAGTTCCACGAATGCGATTTCCCTTAAGCAATAAGAATAACAAAAATAATTAAATCCAGTTTGGGTTGTCTTATAAACAACTTGTACAGAATTCTAACCCAAAATAAAATAGCAGTATTTGCAACAAACCTCACTGTCCTCTAGCTTTAGCAATTGATATAGAGTTTTGTTAGGAGATAGCTTTGGTTCTGCCTTCTCAATTACTCTTGCCCGAACTTTGTATGCCTTATTTTGTGGAGTCAAATTGCCAATGGGAGTATATTCAGGCTTCATCTACACATTGTGTTGAATATATTATTAGTTTAGGCTTGTAAGTAATCAAGAATAGACAAATTTTTCCTAAGTCTAAATCTTTCTACAGGGAACTATAGCATAAGATTAGTTGATTATATGAATTAACATGTTGCTATCTAAGTAAGTACTGTTTGTTTTATTTACCTGACAATAATAGATGGTATTAGGTCCTAACTGATTAACCATGAGCATACTCTAAAAGAACACATTGTACAATATTAATTCCTTAGTAGCAGTAACAGGACATGAGTACAAAAAATTACATATTTATAATTTAAGCACCATTGAAATTACAGTTTAAGGGCGTGATTCTTATGAAATAAGAATCAGTAGAGGAATATTTAATTTCATTTGGAGACTACATAGACTGCAATGTTCAAAAGTACAAGACCATATTAATTAAGTCAAATAAGTTCATATTATGATGGAGTATTTATTTTACTACTGAAATGGTCATTTATTCTTCCTATTTCTTTTGTGCTGATTATCTATTTATCATTGTGGACTTGTGGTGGTTATAACCTTATATTCTTCTCTTAATGTATGCATAATAGTAAAGATGTGGCATATAATTAAGCAACTGATTTATAAATGCAATGCTCAAAATATGCAAAATAATTACTATATTATACCAAACTTATGCTAGCATAATAAAAGAATTCAGGTAAGCATTAAATTCTAAATGAAGAGGTAAAGAAGTACCTTCAATGGAGTTCCTCAGTAATTTTCCCTTATTTTTTCTTTTCTCCAGAGAATGCAGGTGATAGTAGTGAGAGAGTGCTTTGTATATACCCAAATATATAGCCAAGCAATGACTATTAACCAGCAGGTAAAACAATGGGTCTATATTTTGTAGACCTAG
Source organism: Chenopodium quinoa (assembly GCF_001683475.1). Taxonomy (NCBI): domain Eukaryota; kingdom Viridiplantae; phylum Streptophyta; class Magnoliopsida; order Caryophyllales; family Amaranthaceae; genus Chenopodium; species Chenopodium quinoa. The sequence goes on along the minus strand of NW_018744988.1, from coordinate 2,924,123 downwards.
GGAAGTGATACTTAGGTAAAACAAAAGAAGTAGAACGATTTGACTGTGCTTTTTCTTGTGATAGGAATAAGCACATCTATTCTAGTGATTTAAGAATTAATTGGTAGCTACTAAACTAATGTGCATTGAGCTAAGGAATTATTAGTTGCTATCATCTGCTTGCTTCCCATTACAACCTTATTTATTATTTTTTTTTTCCAGAAGTTGTAAGCATAGCTTTTTCTGTGATTTATAAGCACCTGTGAAACCTGTTTTATTATTGAACATTGGGAGCTGGAATCTCTTCTTTTTTGTTACAATTGTGTTCACCTTTATTTGTTGGGTTAAAGAAAATTCTATAATTTTTTTTTATATTTTTTTTGTAATATTGTGTGGGCTGTTTTTATATTGCTTATAAATAGACTTGCTCTTAGGAGGCCTCTTTATCAATGTTATCTGGATGAGGGCTTCATGTAACACTGAACAATCAATAATCCCAACCTTAAAACTAAGAACAAAATTCTCTACAGGCAATCAAAATAGATTTTATAAGTAGTTCTAAATAGGTAAAATAAAATAATATTTGATTATGCCAATAGACCCTTTGGCAACCCTCCTTTTAAAATTCAATATTACGTTCATATGGTTAATGGTATTGTAACATTTACACACTTTTGAATAGCCTAGGCTGTTTCAACGGGTTCTAATCTGCTTTACTTTGCTGGACTACATGCCATAGACATTGCTTATAATGGTTTCATTAAGCTGGACTATGTTTGTGCTAGTAGCCAAAGAGCTTTGCTTTTAGCATGCCTCTTTGTCTGATACTGTCTAACACTAGTAGAAAAATTGCATTTAGCACCCCCCATATGGCACCGGTTCAGCCCAAACCGGTGCCAAAAACCGGCCCAAAATTGGGCGGGATTTTAAACAAAGGGAAAAGGCACCGGTTCAACTCAAACCGGTGCCAAAAATGTAAAAGGCACCGGTTTGAACCGGTGCCAAATGAACCGGTGCCTCATTTAAAAAAAAAAGCGCGTCGTCTTTCTTCCTTATTCTTCCTTCTCTTTCTCTTTCATTTCATTTTCGCCGTTCAATTATCTTCTTCACTATTCCATTCTCTAAACCCCTCACCTCACCGCCGCAACAGTCGCCGGCCACCATCACCGCCGCCACCCTTGGCCTTCTCTTTCTCCCCTGCCATTCTCTTCTCCCCTGTCGTGGTGTTTCTCCCCTCAGCTCAACCCCCTCCACGCCGACCTCATCTGTTCGACGCCGCACCACCGCCCTGCTGAAGGTTGCCGCCGCACCACCTCCCTGCTGTAGGTTGCCGCCGCACCACCTCCCTGCTGAAGGTTGCCGCCGCACCACCGCACCACTGACCACCCGCACCACTGACCACCGCACCACTTCAATTCAATTTGAGTGTTTTAGGTATAATTTTTTTTTATTCTCAATAATTTCCCATTTATGAACTTATATTAATTTGTTTTGCATGTTGAAGAATTGTTAGGCAAATTAAAATTTAGGTTAGAATATAATTTAACTTCAATTTGTTTCAATAATTGGTTTTTTTATTGGGAAATTGTGAAAATATTAGAAATTAATAACTTTGTTACTCATTTAGTTGGATATTAGTATGTTTTAATGGTTAGTTTAATTTGTTTTGATGTGTAAGTAGAGAATATTAGCCTTGTTACTTAATTAGTTGAATTTTGGTTTGGTATAATGGTTAGAGATTAGTAACCATTTTAGTTTAGCAATTTTGAATAATTAAAATGAAAAAAATTAGAGATTAGTAACCTTTTTAGTTTAGCAATTTTGAATAAAAAAATGAATTTTGAACAAATTAAAGTAGTGAATACATAGTTTAGCAATTGTTAGTTCGATGAATGATGTGTTTTAGCTTAGAAATAAATTAGTGAATTGATATGTTATGAGAAGTACATACATAATATTTAACCTAATTTTTGTTTTTTTTTGTTTTTTTAATAAATAGATTCATATGTGAATTGAAGCAAGAGTTTAATTAGCTTGAGGACTACATATTGAGCTCAAGTGGGTAGTTGCTATATTGGTATGACTACTAAACTTTACTTAGTTATATTTCTTTCTATTCATCCATTTAATAAAAGTTTATTCATGAAATTGCAACTTGTGTATTGTTTAATTGCAAATAAATACAACAATATATAGAATACTTGAATTGCATCATCATATGCCTAGATACCCGTTCAAGGCTTTCTCATTAGGAGAAAGTCTTGAATAGTCCCCGGTTGGGACTGTTCTTGAATGTGTACACTCACTTAGGTGGTGAATGTATGTTTTCTTTTCGATTTTAAGGAACATCTCGGCTTACCATTTCCTCACTATGTTCTCTGGGTACATATGTGGGTAATTAATTATCTACATCGTGTACTTGGAGAACTAGGGGGAGATGCTGCCGGATTTTCCTTAAAATTGGAAAGTTGACATACATTCACTAGTGAGAGTAGACATTCAAGGATGGGTTAGGTTGGAGTGATAAGGACCCTTTGGAAACATGCATTTTTTCACTATATGAATGGTATATTCACGTTTTGTACTTGAATTTGATTTACATAAAATATGTAGCACTTACACATTATAATTATATGGTGCTATATATATGTTTAGAGACAATTTACTAAATGGAGAAGGATCGTGGTTGGATGTATGGTAGACGCGATACATTGGAATTTTGGAATGGGGTTCAAGAGTTTTGCGAGAGGACTTTAGCTTATCAACACACACTGGGAGGCAAAGGCCTTTATTGTCCTTGTGTTGATTGTAATTGTGTGAATGTGGTCGATAGTGTTGAAATCATTAGAGATCATGTATTATGTCGTGGGTTTAGGCAATTTTACCATGTGTGGATTTGGCACGGAGAAAGTGGAGAGTACAGTGGGGATCTTAATCGGAATGATGTGCGTCTTAGAAGCACTGAGATTCATGTGGACGAGGAATACGAGAATGATGAGTATATTGTTGATAATGGTGAGGATGGAGCCGATGAAGATCAGGCGGATGAGGTCGAGGATGAACAAGTGGATGAGATGTTGCAAGGTGTTGAAGGTGAAGTGTTTGAATTATTATCGGAGGCTTCCAAAAAGCCTTTGTATCCCGGGTGCAAAAAATACTCCAAACTATCGGTCGTGCTAACACTTTTCAACATTAAGTCGAAGCATGGGTGGACGGACATCAGTTTTACTTCTTTGTTGACCGCATTAAGTGATATGTTGCCTGATGGGAATGAAATTCCTAAGTCTTATTATTACGCAAAGAAGCTCATGTGTCCCTTTGGTTTGGAGTATAAGAAGATACATGCATGTCCTAATGACTGTATTTTGTATCGAAATGAGTATGAAAAACTGCAGGAGTGTCCACGATGCAAGCGGTCGCGGTACAAGCGCATGAGTTGCAATCCTGGCACGGAGGGACCTCCTGCTAAGGTGTTGTGGTATCTTCCCATTATTCCAAGGTTTAAGCGTCTGTTCTCAATACCAAAAGACGCTAAAAACTTGAGGTGGCATGCAGAGGGAAGAAAGAAAAACAGAATGCTGAAGCATCCAGTTGACTCTCCACAGTGGAAGAACATTGATTTGAAGTTTAAGGAATTTGGTAATGAAGTCAGAAATTTAAGGCTTGGGTTGTGCACGGACGGGATGAATCCATTTGGCACTCTTAGTACCCAACACAGCACATGGCCGGTACTTTTAGTGATTTATAATTTGCCTCCTTGGCTGTGCATGAAACATAAGTATGTAATGCTTTCATTGCTAATAACTGGTCCTAAGCAACCTGGAAACGACATAGATGTTTACCTTGCGCCGCTTATTGACGACTTGAGAAAGATGTGGGACGAAGGGGTTTTCGTTTTCGATGCTCATCAGAACGAGATGTTCACATTGCGTGCAACCCTTATGTGGACCATGAATGACTTCCCTGCATATGGCAACTTGTGTGGGTACAAGGTCAAAGGGAAAAAAGCATGACCCATATGTATTGATGACACATCAAGCGTATACCTGACTCATTCTCACAAAGATGTGTACCTACGGACTCGAAGGTTCCTTAGGCGTGATCACCCGTACCGTAGGCAGAAAAAGGCTTTCGATGGAACCGTGGAAGAGGATACTGCGCCTAGACCATTGACTGGTGCTGAGATTAGTGCTCGGGTGAAAGGGATACAAACGGTGTTTGGAAAATCAGAAAAAACTGTGGTCTCAGCTGCTCTGTTTAAGAAAGAATCAATCTTTTGGAAGCTGCCGTACTGGAGAGAACATGACGTTAGGCATTGTCTTGATGTGATGCATATAGAGAAGAATGTGTGTGATGCTCTTTTTGGGACGCTTATGAATATCCCAGGAAAAACAAAGGACGGAAAGGGTGCACGGTTAGATTTGCAAGAGATGGGGATTCGTCTAGAATTGTGGCCTCAAGAAAAGGTCAAAAAGGGAAAGGAGTCGAGAATAGAAGATGAAAGTGTTTCGAAAAAAGGGAAGGAGAAGAGCAAGGGAAAGGGAAAGGCCAAAGATGCGTCAAAGAAGAAAGTTAAGGGTAAAGGGAAGGATGAAAAGAATTATTTACCCCCGGCTTGCTATACATTGTCAAGGGTAGAGAAACGTATGTTTTGTGCATGTTTGTACGACATTAAGGTTCCATCAGGGTACTCATCTAACATGAAAAGATTTGTAACCTTAAATGGAGAATTGAAGCTGACAAGTATGAAATCCCATGATTGTCACAGTATGATGCAAGTATTCCTACCGATTGCAATCCGTGGTATTCTATCGAAACACGTGAGGGAAGCGATTACAAGCCTTTGTTCGTTTTTCAATACAATTTGTAGCAAAGTTCTTGATCCTTGTACACTAGATGCTTTGCAAGCTGATGTGGTTGTGACTTTGTGCAAATTTGAGATGTATTTCCCACCCTCATTTTTTGACATAATGGTTCATCTGGTTCTTCATTTGGTGCGTGAGATTAAGTTGTGCGGTCCAGTGTTCATGAGGTGGTGCTACCCTTTTGAAAGACACATGGGTATATTACAATATAAAGTACGGAACCGAGCTCAACCTGAAGGAAGTATAATGCAAGGGACAGTGGGTGAGGAGATAGGTAACTTTGTGGCGGACTACATAGCCCTTGCTCAACCTATTGGTCTTTCTACTTCTCGACATGAAGGTAGACTTGATGGTCATGGCACAATTGGGTCAAAACGAATGTCACCAGACCGAGATCAGTTCTTACAAGCACACCTTTATGTGTTGCACCATGTTTCAGATGTGCACCCATATTTAGACGAGCACATGGCTTGTTTGTGTGCCGAATTTCCATCCAAAGGTGAAAGGGCACTTATGAAGTTGCATAATAAGAAATTTGTTGATTGGTTTCGTGAACGAGTAATGAGTGGATTGAATGATACTAATGTGACCGATACAGTACGGTGACTTGCGTACGGTCCTAGGGATGATGTCCGTTCATTTGAGGGATATGACATCAATGGGTACACTTTTTGGACCGAGGCTCGTGATTTGAAATCTTCCTCCACCCAAAACAGTGGTGTAACTCTTGTGGCATCGTCAAGGGAGTTTGCAAGTTCTAAGGATAAATCACCTGTCGATGCAGAGTTGTCATACTATGGTCGAATTCAAGAAATATGGGAGCTTGATTATTGTGACTTCACGGTTGCTCTTTTCAAGTGTAAGTGGGTTGATAATATCAGGCGAAACGTCAAACATGAGGACTTTACTCTTGTAGATCTTGGCCACTTGAATGTTAGTGCGGAACCATTTATCCTTGCATCTCAAGCTAAGCAAGTGTTCTACGTAACTGACCCAATGGATTCAAAATGGTCTATAGTGCTAGCTGGCAAAAGAAGAATCCTAGGCATTGGAGATGTTGAGGATGAGGAAGAATATGATGCGTTTGATGATTCAACACCTTTCACTGTTCCTAGACCTAGAGTACTAAATGACATAGACAACGAAGCAGGTTATATGCGATCAGACCACAACGAAGGAATTTCAGAATGAGGTAGTTTGATTAAAAGTTAGTAATGGTTTCATTGCAAATAATGATTTAGTTATCATGTATATAGGAGCATAAGTAGGCGAAAATGATATATTTGTAGTTTGAAATTGCCTAAGTGTACTCATTATCATGCATATACAAGGTTATAGGACCATAAGTAGGTGAAACTGGCATAAATAGCTTCTACTTAACCCAACTCCTTTGTTTTGTGTATGAACTAACATTTATTCATTCTAACAACCTATTTTCCATATGTAGATTGAAATTGGCATTTTGTACTCATTATCATGCATATACAAGGTTATAGGACCATAATAAGTAGGTGAAAATGGCTAAAATAGCTTCTACATAACCATAATAACTATCATGCATATACTTTACTATACACTAATATTGTTTTATGATTACTTTGACAGGTGCTTATATCTCATGGCGGACGATCATGATCCTCGTTTGGTAGAGGACATTGACGATGATGAGTATGAGGACGAGTACGAGGATGACGACTCCGATGATAGTGATTCTCCTTATGATGTGAATTACCTTGTCTATTGTGAACTTATGTAGGGAGCATTGGAGCCTCATGGTGATTTGTAATTCCACTAACACAATTTATCACCTTGATTCAGCTCGTTCATCGGAGAAGTGGCTCGTGAAGTCTATATTGCAAAAGTAAATATATATAGCAACCTATAGTGATGATTATTGCTAATAATAACTAATTTAGTAATCATACGACTAATCAAATTTGATTGTATTTTTTTATACTACAGTGTTATGAAGAAGCTACATTGTCATGCTCCAAAGGGTCCAACATGGAAGACACCGTTGGTAATTTACATGATATTATTGTGATTATCTTGAAAATCTATGGTAGTAAATATTTGCTCATTTCCTTTGCATGTTTCACTGATGTGATTTGTTTGTCATATGCTAGTGCGCACAACAAGAGAATGGACTTGATTGTGCTTTGTATGTGATGAGATTCATGCTTGACATTGTGACTCATTGTACGGACACTCAACAGCTTGATGAGGTAAGTCCTAAAACTTCTTGAAATGCTATATTGATGTGATTTCACGCCTTAGACACTTAATATTACCCAACAATGGCATGTTATGAGAAACAAAAAAGCTATTTCACAAGAAAGGTAGAAAATGGGCTGAATAGAAGTCATATGGACCATGTTAGGGCCATTTTGTGTTAATATGCTCTTTTGATGTGATTTCTTTCCTTATACACCTATAACTAGATAATATTGACATGTTATGAGATAAATAAAGTTCATTTAATAAGAAATGTAGGAAATGGGCAAAGTAAGGTCATATAGGCCATATTCGGGCCATTTTGGGTAAAAACCGTCATAAACCTTAATAAAATGCTCTCCTATACAATTTTAGGGCTTACACACATACAACTATCCAATATTGAAATGTTATGAGAAAGAAATAGTTCATTTGATAAGTAATGTAGTAAATGGGCTATATAGAAGTCGTATAGGTAATATTTGATAAAATACATATTTTTTGCCTAATTAATTATTTTTAAAATAATGTTTTTGTATTTCAAGTTTTGCAAGGTCCAAAAGGATGGTCCGTTGACAATCAAGGAGCTTAATGAAGTTCGTGACATGTTGGCGTCTTTCATCACCTTCAACATGTAAATGGCATGCATTGTAATTGTAAATTATTTATGTTAACTTTTGAACTATATATAACTTATTATTCATTATATATGTGTACTTACTACTATTTGTATATGTAAGCAACTTTTTTTTTTTTTTGTATTGCGTTTGGGAATATTTATATCTATATATATATAATTGAATTCTTGTATCTAATATTATTTTTGTATATAATAATAATAATATTATTATTAGTTATTATAATAATAAATTATTAATTATTATATTTAATATAATTGCTGGAATTACAGGGTATTATTATTGCAGGTTTTTTTAAAAAAATATTATTGCACGATGGAAAAAAAAATTATACAAAAGGCACCGGTTAGGCAGGAACCGGTGCCTAAACTATCCACCACCCAAAAAAAAATGGCGGGAGAGCAGTATTAGGCACCGGTTAACCGGTGCCTATTCTACCCTATGGCACCGGTTAACCATTGCCTATTAAACCCTATGGCACCGGTTTTGAACCGGTGCCAAATAGGGGGTTTTTGGCACCCCTCAAATAGGCAAAGGTTCAAACCGGTGCCTTAGACCGGGTTTAAACCGCTGCCTAATGCGTTTTTTCTACTAGTGTAAGGTTTTCTGAAGTGTTAACTTTATATATCTAAATTTTATAAGCTGTAACATACTAACACTTAACAATCAACAATTTCAAGTTTAAATTGGAAATATATTTATGTAAAAGCATATGAAATGGACTTTATAAATAGAGCTGGATAAGCAATTACCACTGACATAATCTCACATTACAAAATTTTCAGCATGAAAGTCTAAATTTGTCAATATACCTTCCAACAATTCTTCCTACAAGTAATTTGAGGTTTAGTGCATTTTGCTAATGCTACTGCAGGAAGTACAAAAGGCTGGGAAAGAAATGTATCCAGATTGCCCCTTTGGTAGAAAAACCCTGCATCAGAAGCTTAATCATATTTAGGAACCATAAGCAAATGCACATTGAAGATATTAATTGAGTGACCCTTTAAAACTCACCTCAATCTTTGTTGGTAATATACTGCTGAAAAGCTGCAGCATTAACTCATAAATCATTTGTTAGAGCCTGCATTCAAGTAGATAAGTATTATGCTATGTGTGACTACTTAAGCATAAGTGTACATTAAGCATAAATAGTTAGGAATTGTCCTGGAAAACTGACCTTTGAAGATTTTTCAGATATGATCCCAGCCTTGTATAGTATATCAAAAGACACAACATTCCTTACACCATCTGCATCTTGTTTTTCATTAACAGGCTTACTTAGCACTCTTACTTGGCTTGATTTCCGTGCTCTAGATAGCCCAACATAAAGCTCCCGCCATGAGAAAAACAAGGACGCCGTAAATAAATCCCAACCTTGTTCAGAGTTTGGCCTTGAGCTTTGTTTATAGTCATGGAAAAGCTCAGCTTAATTGGGAATTATATCCGTTCAAACTTGAATGGGTAATGGCTGGAAGAGGAAGGCCTTAGGTTAGCACGTGGTAAAAATACCATTTTGCCTGAATGATGGCCTGTTGTGATCATACATAGGATAACATTTGGGTAGAATGCTTTACAAATGAGTCGAGTCCCATTACATAGGCCTGAAGCTGGAGCTATGTTCCGAAGCAAAATTACAGGACAGTTCTGTTTCAGAACCAAGGAGTGTGGGCTCATTCCTCCAGGGCATAAAGTATTTAAAAACTCAGTTGTGTAGATGTTGCAACTATCATCAATCAAAGAATCAAAGATTTTATACACTGCTGCTTCACCGGGGTGATTTTCAATAAGTAGGCTGTTGATTTCATCAACATCATCATTAAGAGGTGTTAGTATAGCGCGATCGGTGAAAATTTCTGGGCTGAAGTGACCTTTTGACAGCTCTGGGAACACCTCTTTAATAAGGTGTGGCAAGGAAACACCTTCTTCTTCAAATGGGATAAGGAGCTCTTCAGGGATTTGGATGTTTCCAGTTTCTGTTTCCTGGAGCTCACCATTTCCAAGAGCCAGCAAGAAATTAGAGAACAATGGGTCTGACCGTGCACGCATGTTCTCACTTAGCCTAATACGCGTAAAGTATTTCCATAAATGAGAAGAAACTAAACTTGCTTCCACTGCTTCTTTCTGAGATTTCTTAGGCACAATAGCCAAAACTTGCCGAAAATCTCCTCCAAAAACAACTACTTTACCGCCAAATGGTTGTTCTTCCTCACATAAATCTCTAAGCAATAGATCAAGAGATTCAATATTTTGTTTCAAAGCCATCGAAGCTTCATCCCAAATTATCAAAGAGCTCTCTTTTAATAGGTCTGCAAGGCCACTTTGCTTAGATACATTGCAAGCCATTGACACGGTGTGGTCTAGAGGAAGTTTAAAACGCGAGTGAGCTGTCCGACCCGTGACCATATTTGATGCAGCTATGCCTGATGTTGTTGTAGGAAGCACTATCTTGCCCATCTGTCTAATGGCAGCATAGAGAGCACAATAAAGGTAAGTTTTACCCGTGCCCCCAGGACCATCGATGAAAAAGACTCCCGATTCTTCACTGTTGACCTTGCTCATAATTGCAGTGAAAGCCTCATGTTGCTTGCTGTTTAACGTAGAAATTGCTTCAACATATTCATTAGGTATAGGTGTGTCTAATGCATCTGCAATATCTTTAGTCGTGGTAAGCGCTTCATCAGCAGGAACGACTAAAGACTCCAACCCAAAATCTTGTAATGTCTTGCCCATCTCTTCTAAATATCGCTCCACTTCCCGAACTGTTATTGCTTTAACTTTTTGTTCCTCACCTCTGAATGAGTAGTTGTAGTCTTCACAAAGAGCGGTGTAGTATTTATGCCATAGTGCTAAAGGATCACGCGGATTACCAAAAATAAGTAGTGTTGCAAATAGCCTTCGTAGTGCCCGTGGAATTTGTGCAGTAGCAGCTTCATCCATACACTTTTCCACAACATCATCTTCACTAAGTAAACCCAACTTAACAGTAGCTTCTTGGAATGTAGCATAGAGAAACCCATTAACAGTACGCAGGTCTTCAAATGATGTGGGACCCCTTACATGCGTTAAGAGAAGACGGAGAAAATATCTCTCCCCTTCAGATGGAGAAACAAAGGCTAATCTGCTAACGACAACACCAATAGAACGTTATGTCCATGTCTTAGAAGAAGGATGCCACACATTATGTTCGGAAAATTCAGAATACAGATATTTTGACTTGTCTGGAAATGCAGCATTCATTTTGAAAAACTCAGTTAACGATGTTCTGGCCCTTCTACTGTCAGCAACTACATCCTCTAGTTGGTCAGTAGCATTAAACCTAACAGAATGATGGTTTGGCAAGTGCACCTACAGCAACAGTACAGGCGGATGCATCTCATAAAGATCAAATGAAAAGATCCTCCAAGCAGCTTCACAAGGAGAGACCCAACGACCTGACTGAAATTGTTTAATCTCATCAACAGGTTGCCTCACGCCTGTTTCTGTTACACTGAAAGAACATCTATCATGCCCTTTGTAGACATATTTATACAAATACTTCACAGCTTGAATTGTGGAGCAAATCTCTACATTAAGATGGCAATCAAAGAGCGCTGACAAGTAAGGATTGTAGGGGATCACCCATTGGTTGTCTAGACTTCTCCCCCTAATTCGAATAGACTCACCAGTAAAGCGCATGCGGTAAGCAGGGTAACCACTATCATTGTTGGTGGTTGTGTCGTTGTATGCTTTTGGGTAACCATATTTACACTTTCCTTCAAACCTTTTCTTGTTCATGTAGGAGCAGCTAGGATCGTCCTTACCACAAGGGCCATGCATCATATGGCGAAGAACAATTTTACGCAAGTGAGGGTTGTCATTGCTAGGAATCTCAGCACAAGTAAACTTGTCATACAAGGCTGGTTCCTTGATTTTATACCCTTGTTTCAGTATAATCAGCATATGTACATGTGGAAGGCCACGCTTCTGAAACTCCACAACATAAATGAAAGTGGCCACTTCACCAAAGACATTTTCTTCTGTAATCTTCTTTTTCAGTGCAATAAGTTTTGCCCTGAAAACACGCGCAACTAAATCAGGCCGGTCTTGAGCCTTTCACCGGGAGCAAGTTCTGCTTTAATTTCTGGCCAGTTGGGATTGCAAGTCATAGTCACAAAGAGGTCAGGCTTGCCAAACCTTTGCGCAAGAGTAACTGCATTAAGGTACCTCCTGCTCAAATCCCTAGGACACCCAAGGAATGTGGGGGGCAATATAACTGAGTGCCCAACATTAGAAGCATTTGTTTCTCCACCATCAAATGTATCAACAAGACCTTGATATAATTCAACCCTTATTTTTTTTTTGTTTTTCCAGAAAAAATCCAAGCGCGTATTTTCAATCTTCACATACATGTCCACAATGAATTGCAAAAACAGTCGTCCTGCTCTTAGCAGATAATTACCAATTCGTATTTGGAAACGATAGGCATAATACTCCCTAGCAGAAATAAACCTACCCCGTTTGCCATTAGTAGCAGCTGAGACAACAATATGCAACAAAAAATTAACTATATCACCCATCTAATTGGTTAGAAATTTTATTGGCAATGTATGTATATTAGCTATGCATGCAACAAAGAATACTAACAATCTTACATGGATCATCTCCTTGCAGCAATGCAGCAGCAGCAACATCATCATCCCCATCTGCAGCGACTGTGGCTACAAAGCTCTGATCATGAATCTGCCCACAAGAAGACATTTTTAGAAGGCCTTGGTGCCAACCACAATCACCACGAGGGAATAATAAAGGGTACTGCAGAGGGTCATAGCAGCCATAGTAATGCATTATACGGTGGCTCTCAGTAGATTTCCCGTACACTGTGATGTGAGGAGTACTTTGTTCATGGGATGCACTGGCATCAGTCCATATAGCAGCCACCTCGTCAGATGTCGGAGCATTGTACACCCGCTGATCCAAAGTAGGGTTTTTGTTGAGGGTAATCACAGTTTCAGCTGAGACATTAATATCCCTCAAAGATTTAAAAAATCTGGCATAAGGGTTATGCGACATAACTTCCATCAGTATTGCAATAACATCTGCCTGGAGCTCTGGGAAGAGGTCAAGTCGGTGCTTAGCCTCATGCTGAGAATCATAAAAGTAAAGTTGAAGGAACTGTGGCTGGGTGCCATCAGGTAACAAGTCAGGCACAAAATGGTATAGCTGCCCATGTAATTTAAAAGCATATACACCTTTTTTGACTGTGATTCCAATGCACCCCCCAAAGAACTGAAAGAAAGCATATTATTATATAAACGCGCATATGTTTGAAAATGGTCAGCGATTTCATCTTTTGCAGTGAACAGTCTAATAATCTCAGGAGGAAGCTGATTATAAACAATCACACACTCCCCACCACTACAGCAAAATTTGGGGGGTTCATAGGCAAATTTTTTTGCCAAGCATTTGTCACATAAATAAGGAGCTGCCAATTCCAAAGGAGCTGTTGGCATTTGGTGGCCAACATCCCATGCATCTCCAACTACATATTTATAACCATGCCTTAGTTTACAGTTTGGACAACATGTATAATAAAGCAATTAAATATAGCAAATTAAACACCACACTACCTGGCCCTATAGGTTTAGGCTTCCTTTGTTTCTTTTTTTTGGGCTCTCCAATAATTCCTCGTATGCGTTTACTTGTTCGAGTTTTAGTTTTAGAAGATGAAGGGTAATCAGGGTAGTCTGTAGCAAGCGAAGGTAACATATGATATAAGGTAAAATCCTAACATATTCAATGTACAACTATATAATAGGCTATGAAGACGATACCCACAGATGGCCGACACTGATAAAAATCTAGAAATCAGTATACTCCTGCCATGTATAGATAGTAAACGCCATCAATACATATACACAATAAAAAGCCAAGCCTCCTAAGCTCACACTGTGATAAATGGTAAAAATAACAGTGTATAGATGCAAAACAGTGAAACAAACTTTAAAACTGAGAAATTGTAGATTTCATTGCTCTTTAAAAGTCATTATCCAAAATAGCAATTACATAGACAATGCTTAAGCTAAAGAAAAATACATGGCCATCAAATTCAGAGTACAACAAACACAACATCACAAAGTCAACTGAGCACTATAGCTCTTAGGTTTACAAAACAACAATACTAAACAGACCATGAACAAACACAGATTCGAAATTTGACCTATCATCTATAAACAAACCACCCAATAACTAATTCCTTTTCCTACGCTTAAAAACAGCCTCCAAGTCTGATGGGACCCTAACAAAGTTAAGTGCAGGAGGCTGATTAGATGCACCTGTCCTCTTGAAAGTAGGACGAGCTCTACGCTTACGAGGAGTATTAGGTGGTAGGCTTGCACTTGGGATCTTGTTACAGAGGGATCTTGGTGTGCTGCATTCATGCTCGTCTAGAAAAGGCGCCAAGTGAAGTGTTCCTTGCACGCCAAGCACACGTTCCTGAGCAGACATGTAACTCTCTCGGGCCAATGAACACTTAATGCCAGCATATTTTTCATGGCCATAGTTCAGATCAATTATTTCTATCCTATACCTGCACTGGAGGAAAGAAACAACCTTCACAACAGCATTTTGTCTAACAGCTGCCTCACCAACACATATGTCACTATTTATACACTCCATGTTAACTGTTTCTCCAGGGCAATACACCGTAAGCCATGCCACATACCCCTGCAGTGCAAGCTCAGAGGACTCAGTAGTTGAGACTCGTGCACAAGTCTCTACAGTCAGCACATGCAGCACATCCAAGTAGTCAATAAAGACATCCTTGGCACCTGCCTTCTCAGGGAAAGCACTAAGCCAATTAACAGGTGGTTTCTGAAGCAGCCGTTCCTTAGACTCCAATGCATCATGCTTCTGCTGGAACAGTACCTCGCAACGCTTGTACATCCAAATCTTAGTACTCGTCCAATCATGAATACAGAGGTCAAACTCTAGCCTCAAAGTGTCTGACAGCATCCTTTGCCGCTTTTTCAGATGAAGCCTCCAACTTTTCACCCTCACCACCATCAAAAGTGTAGGTGTGTGAAAATCCAAGGTCTGTCGTTTCCACATGCAACTTCACATGATTCTTATGAATGTCCACTAATTCATAAACAGGAGGTGGAAACTGCAGGTGATCCATAACCTGCCTTAACAAGCAACAGTACGAAATAGAGACCTTGCGAGACTCTAGCTCCATGACCTGTGTGCATGCCCAACGGATCAAAAAATTAACATCGTTCCTATTCACTAATTCCACAACATAACCTACCTCATTCCAATCAATCCTATCCTAAACTAAAACAAGCAAAGCCCTCTTAGAAACATACACTAAAACTACCAGTCAGCCTAAAAAAGAAAGCACACACCATTAAAAAGGACCACAATCTAACAGGCACTTACTCCATAATGAAACAGAATTTGGTATCACTATCACACATTTAAATTAATATCTTTATCTAAACAGAGCACAATAGTGAAATACAACATATATCACATACCAAGCACATATTACAACCAAAAAAACTACTATAGGATGTATAAGCAATAGTAAAGAAAACAAGAAATAGTAAACAAAAGCAATAGTAAAGAAAACAAGCAATAGTAAACAAAAGCAAATAGCATAAAGATCAGAAAAGCAATACCAATAATTCTGGGCAGCAGATGTAAAACAAGACCCCAACACCAGCCAACAAAGAGCAAACAGGACCCCAACACCAGCCTGCACAAACCATCACATTACAATCAATGATCTAGCCAATTAATATATTATAACTCATTAGCCAATTATACAAAACAACCATATCAAAACCAATATAATATAAACAACAAAAATTGGAAATTAGAACTTGTGTAAGAGCATAATTAAATATAGTGCATGTAGCTCTAACATCCATAATTTGTATAACTAAGATTGCTACACAATTAAACAACCTAAATATAAAGTAAATTGTCATAGGAAGCAAGTGTAGATATATTTAGTTTGAATTGGCAATCCAAGTAAGTCCAATACAAGGCCATAAGAATATATCACATTTTCTGATTTTCTGATTAGTGTAAATTGCTCAATATATGCATTCAACAAGAACAAGGAAAACTAAAATGATTATACGAGCAAGATATTACCACCAAGAGTTCTTGCTGGTTTCTACCTTTTTTTTTTTTGGATTTTGGATTGGATTTGGATATGATTTGGAATTTGGATTAGGACCTAAAGTGATAAATATATAGATAGATAGAAAAGAAGTCAATGTCATTTTCATTGATTTCTATATAAGCTCAACATAAGCCTTGAGAACACCAGCAATTTTAAGCAAAGCAAGCAAAAACTACAAAGGGACAAGTTTTAATTAAATGAATTATAACTATAATAATTATTATAATATAAGGTATGTAGTAATCTAAATTCAATGCTTATATATACAATTTACTATATCAGTGTATAAAGGGCAAACATATGAACAAGTTGTTAATCTAAATCCAAAGCTTATATATACAATTTACCCTATACTGATGATAAAATGAATTATAATAGAGACAAGTTTTAATTAAGGTATGAAATCAGAAAATTTGAGTCAAATACAAAACAAATTTTACTATATCAGTGTATAAAGGGAAAACATATATAATCTAAAAATCCACTGCTTATAATGATGAACTGCTTATAATGAGGGAAAACATTACCTTCTGATAATGATGAACTGGTAAGTATTTTGACATCTTGTAGCCATTGATGAAAAGCTGCGATTTTGCTTTATGAATTGCAGAAGGTGAGGAAGCCGGTGAAACCACATAGAAAGTCGACACATAGTGTTGTGTCAACTTCATCATACAGAGTTCAAGAGAAGAAGCAAAAATCTAGAAAAGAAAATTGGAGTGAAAAAAGGGAGAAAAAATTAAGGAAACAAATTGGAGGAAAAAAACGGGAAGGTGCATTCAGAGGAGAAGATTGCATGTCTCCATGAATCACCAAAGAAGAAAGGTTGAAGGTGACAGAGGGAAAAAGAGAAAGAAGACACATGTCCCCTCCAAGGTGCCACATAGGCAAGGCTAAAACTAACACTGCCAAATCAAAATAGACAAAGTAAGAAAAAAAAAAACAAAACAAAACAAAAGCAATCACACATGCCACTCACACATGACACTCACACATGTGAGCACTATTCATAAGGGAACAAGTGAAACATTTTAAGGGTTGTAGATACATTTTCCTCCTTTAATTTCTTGTTGTCATCTTTCTCCATTATGTCTCCGTAGTATTTCGAATAGTTGATCGATCTCTTAAAACCTTTTTAGGGAATGATATCTTGAAACTTAAATGCACCTTTTATTGAATATTATACTGCATGTTAGTGCTATTGCCTATTGGTGAGAAATTGCTAAGTGCAATAATTTTTTTTTTACAAAAAACTGAAAAATAGTGAAGTAATTTTAATTTAAATACATAGGAAAGCTTAGACAAGCTAATTTGACAATTAAGTTGCCCTTGGAGAGTTGGAGATGTTCTTGTACATAAGTCATGAAATACAATTATATTTTTCTTACTTTTATTTGCATGACTAATAATGTAAAAAGAAGTATAAAAAGAAAGGTACTAGCATATATTTCGTATATGAAAAAAGTATGTGTTGTTGACTTGTTGGCATAAACCATTAATATAAATCCATATAATTAATTATACCATGTTAATTAGTGCATGTATATCTGCACTTAGGGGTGTACATCGGTCCAAAACTGGACCAGACCTGGACCGGACCTGTTTGGACCGGGGACCTGAATTGGGTAATTATGAGGACCGGGACCGGACCTGAATTAACAGGTCCGGTTCCGGGCCAGACCTGAAAAATCAATTACAAAACTACATAAAGTCTATAAAGTCCCGATTCTCAAACACCAAAAATACAAATGAGTCCACCGAAAATACAAATAAGTCCACGAAAACTCAGTTTCAATTTTTCAAAGTTTGGTTTTCTTCTTTTTTTTTTTTTTTTTTAATTACGATTTTCCCGGGTTTCAGGTCCGGACCTGAAAACCCCGGGTTTGGACCGGGTCCGGACCGGGACCGGGAACCTGGATTTTTAAGAACCGGGACCGGACCTGAATCAACAGGTCCGGGTCAGGTCCGGTCCGGTTCAGGTCGGTTCAGGTCCGGTTTCAGGTCCGGGCCAATTTTTGTACACCCCTATCTGCACTAATTAATATAATTGTATTAATTTGACTATAAGCATTTTTTTTTTTTTGACGAGACTATAAGCTTGATACTTTGATAGTATGAATCATCTAGGAAAAGAAATGGAGTGAAAACAAATAAGAAAAGGCAAGGGTAATGTTAAGTGGATGTTACCAATAGTTGTTTGATACACATTAGAAATGGATTAAAATTCCATTTTCACTCCTTAAAATTCATTATACCAAACGTGTTCGTTCTTCGTGAGATATTAATTAAATTAGTCTAGTAATAAGAACGATAATCAAGCAATCAAATTTAATTAATATCTCTAGGCTCATTAGTTCCACACTTATAATAGAATTAAAATTGATCTAATCTACGGAATTTAATTATAAATAAATCAATTAATATAGGATTGAACACATTTCAAAACCTAATGATAATGAAAGCTCATGATAAGATGATGGTTTCTATTTTTATTTAGGAAAATGTTATACATAGCCCTTAGGGCTACATTTATTTATTTTAAAAGGCAAATCACTAGTACAACAATGTTTTTTTTTGAGGGAACCGTAGAATGAGCTTTCATTCACAATCACTCCAACTATTTAGTTTGATAATTTTGTACACAGCTTGATCTTATTCACGCATTTATAATTAAGAAGTATTTTCGCTGATCATAATCGTGTTTTAAGGTGTCTCATTAATATCTTAAAGGTATACAACCTAAAAAGCCCTTTAGTCAAACTAGATTTATTCACAAGTTTTTTTTCTTTTTTCAATTCGTTATTAATTACGTACTACATTACATTGTATCGTACCTTAATTAGATAAAACTTCATTTTTTTTGTGCATGTGTTTTACAAGGCATTATTGAAGATGAAGGTTCTCAGAGCTTCCTGGAGCATTTGGGTTGCCAGCTCAGCAAGAATCAGTTATAACAAACTAAAGTTTATTATAACAACTTTACAGTCAGCATTATTATTTCATTTATTTTTCTTAGTTTCCAGCTGTATTAGGACAGTGGTATTTAATGTTTCTCAGCTGTACATTTTTAATTCATTCAATACATTTCAATAAAGATACTCTTCTTTCTCTCTCTTAATTCTCTCTCTGTAAATTCTTGAGCTGCTTTCCTCCATTAATGAAGATGAATAAAATCGGTTAAGGTGTTCTGTTCTGTTCCTCTTAGATTTGAATCAGTTTTAGTTTGCTTGTTTTGACAGCATTAATATTATTAGAGTTGGTAAAGGTGGCATGATACGATAACATGATATTAACAAGACACGAAAAAATAATAGGGTTAGTTTTTAACACGTTTAATTAAATGGGTCAACACGATATGACAAGTTAACTTAAATAAGGCAAATAAAAAGGAACAGTTAGTGTTTATATTCATTTCCAACATGATATTAACACAACCCAACCAATCTAAGAAGGCTAATAATTTTTCATATAAAACGACAACACAATACAAAGTAAACATAGAAAAAAGTATTAGTGTTCAATTAAACGAGAAAACACGACATGACACATTTGTTATATGGGTCGAGTACGTGGTGATGAGGAGGCCGGCTAGGTGGTGACGTAGGAGTGATGAAGTGGTGATTATGGAGGAGTGGTGGTGGTGAACAAGGTGGTGAGGTGGAAGGAGAGAGACATTTACGGTGTGTTTGGATTGAAGGAAATGGAGGGAATTAAAAGGAAGGGAACGAAGGCAAATGGAGAGATTGAGTTTCTTTCATTTGGATAACAAATGAGAAAGAAAGGGAATTGGAGGGGAGAGAAATGGAGGGATTAAATTGCATGTAGGAAATTGATTCCATCCAACAATAGATAGATTTGGAAGGAAAACTCACCATTCTTCCCTTCCCTCCTCTTCTCTTCCCTCCCCTTCTTTTCTTTCCCTTTTCTATAACCAAACACACTGTAAAGATTTTTTTTTTTTTTTTTTTTTTTTTTTTTAAAAAAAATTAACCTATTAAACATGTTGTAAGTAAAAAGACTTGTTTTGAGATAACAGAAAGACTTACGTGGACCTGATCCACAATAATATTATTGTAGACCCGCGGTTTATACACACGCAACTAACATTATATTGAACATAGTGACCCTTATTTTTGATATAGTAACCTTATTTTTAACATAGTAACCTTTATTAAAACTAGTATAACGCTTAATATTATTGTGAAGTTGAAATACGACGTATGACCCTAATTTTAACATAATGACCTTTATTATTTATATTTACCACTATATAAAATATTTCATTAAAAAAATTAACCTCTTATAGCGTATATATTACCAAAATGACTTTTATTTCAACATAGTGACCTTGTTTTATTATAGTGACTTTTTTTTTTAATAAAACAACCCTAGTTTCTCTAATGTTAGTGGTTCACAATAAATTATTATGAACCAGGTCCATTTAAGAATTTTTATTGAAATAATAGAGGTGAATGGTGGGCTTGTTTTCAGAGTACTCAAAGGTTGGCCTATTTTGAGCAATTTTCGCAAAAGTGAGATAATTTTTTTTTTCCTATTTTAAATTATTGTATACTCCATAGTTTAAAATAAAAATTATAAAATAAAATTGATTTTTTGAAAACCTCTCTATTTTCTCCTAAATCTTAGCCTCCATTGTTGCTTTTAAAGGGGCTTACGTCGGATCCTAGTGTTTGAAAGCCCCATTCTTAATTTGTTTCTTATAAGATTTGTTTTTTTAATTTTTAGGTTATAATATAATTATTTGAGGGGAACTTGTCTCACTCAAAAGAAAGAGTTTTTGCTTCGAAAATACAAGATTTTTCCCATCTTGTTCGAAAGACATAGTTATCCTTCAATAAATAGATTAGGTGTTCTCTGCACGTGATACAAAACATTAAAACATATGCATATAAGGATTTTGATACCAGCATGAATGCGTGATACACCCCCTCTTTTCAAAGTAGAATATTAAGGCCCCGTTCTTTAAAGCTGCTCTGCTCGCTGCTTTGCTCTGCTCTGCTCAACTCTGTTCTTTTTCAAATAATAATTAATAATAACAATAATAATAATTAATATTCAATAATAATAATTAATATTATATTGATGATAATAATTTATTATTTTTAATAATTATAATAATTATTAATATTAAAAATAAATTTTAAAAATTATTAATTTTAATAATAATTAATATTTAATAATTATCAATAATAATAATTTCCAATAATAATAACAATTCTTTCAAAATAATAATAATAATATTATTATTAATTAAGTAATTAATTAAATTAATTGAGTAATTAATTAAAAGAGAACCAATTGCAGCATGCCACTTGACATAATTACCTTAATGACTAACGACATTAACCGCCGTTAGTCATTAAGGATATTTAGTGACATTTTTGTGAAATTCAAGTGTATACGGTGAATTTGAAAATTTTTATGGGTATATGGTGAATAAAAAAATAACTCAGGGGCATTTGGTGAAATTTCCTTTTTTTTTTTTTTTTTTTTTTGTGGATATATGTCACCGAATACTTATGAAATGGATGTATTTTAATTTGATTGTGCTTTGATATTTACATATTCAATTATAAATTTGTAATTGGGCAATCTTTTGTAATTTAGATTCCATTTTTCTTTTCCTTTTCTTTATCGAAATTTGAGTGCACAGAGCAACAAATTTGTACATTGGAATAATGATGCACGATGCCATTGTCTAAATTATTTTACGCTTTTAGTCATTTAGTGGGACCTAAGAGACCGCTTATTAGGAAGAACATGTCTCTTTGCTTAATCTAAGACACCGGAAAAAACATACGATCTCTTATGCTAAGAGACTACTACCTAGGCACAAGACCTTTTGCGGTTTCTTAGGGCCTTTTTGACCGGTTTCTTACCCCAATTTTGTAGTAGTGATTTTTCCTCTCACACTCAGTACTTTTCATTTAACCCTACGCCACTATCTTTCTTTTACAATTTTTTAATACTCCAATTACCCCACTTACCTCTTATTTTATTTAAGACAATTAAATTGCCTAAAACTATGTGTTGGTCAAACTGTAATACTTAAAAAAACACGAAGGGAGTATACAATGTAAATTAAAATTTTATTCAAAAAATTATATTAGATTATAACTCTCAATAATTATAATATAAATTTATTTTTTAGTTCAAAACGTACAACATCTCTTATATACTTCGTATAATATATTCTAATCAATTAAAATAAAATGTTTCACAATTTAATATAGTTTAATTACTGTATGAATACCTGTCAATTGGCTTAGGTCACAAGTCATTTCGAGTTAATCCCTTTAGGCACGGGTAAAGAAATATAAACCCTAACCCAAATTTTTGGGTTCGGAGTAACCCAACGGGTTTAGAATCATTTTTTTTATTAAATTTTTATTTTTAGCTAATTTTAAGAAATTTATAATATTTTTTATATATAATTTTATAATAGCACATTTTTACCAATATTATTTGTCATTACATGCCTAATACATAATTTAAATCGTCATAAAAGCAGATTAATTCCTTACTAATTTTGTATCTATGATATTTTTAAATTTTGACATATACATAGTAAATAAAAAATTTATCTTAAAATTCAATAAACAATATGAGCATCGCACGGGCATTAAACTAGTAAGTTAATTGTTTTTACTATACTAATTTGCTCCCAATTTTTATCATAAAATAATCGACCATCTAGGTATGTTTTCAGGTGCTTTGTATTTTGTATAAAATTAAATTGTCACATTACTAACTAGTACTTCATCCGTCTCTTAATACAAAGTCTTATTTCCTTTTTGGATAAATAAAAAATACAATGCCTGTTTCTAATTAAAGGTTGTATTTTTTGACATTATTTCCCTCTTTTTATGAGTTATGCACATATGTACTTTTAATCATTAGAATTAAAGAATTTATAACTTTCTTAATTCCCACACAAAAATCAAAAGAGGATTTGTATTAAGGGACGGAGGGAGTAGTAAAATTATAAAACTATAAATTTTATACAATAACTGATTACTAGTGATTCAATTTTAGATGATTATATTAGATTGAAATCGAGTTTACTTGCTACTCCCTTTAAAGGTCCTTCGTATACGTGGACGAATAATAGGGATGATGATCAACTTATTTTACAGCGACTGGATAGGGCTTACATGACTTCTGATTGGTTTCATAATTATCCTGATAGTCGGTTACTCAATCAAGCGATTCTAATTTCTGATCATGCTGCTATATTCTTTGATGACTCCCCGTTCATTCAACTTTCAAACCGTCCTTACCAACTGGACAACTGCACTAGTAGAAAAATTCATTTTGGCACCGAGTTATTGGCACCGGTTCTTTAAAACCGTTGGGAAAAAAATTAGGCGGGTTTTAGTAAAATAGAAATGGCACCGGTTCATACCAAACCGGTGCCAAATTAGAGAAATGCCACCGGTTCAAACCGGTGGGAATTCTTAAAAAAAAATACCAGTTTTGCCTTATACGATAGCCCTTATTTCGATCCTCTCCTCTCTCTCCTCCCCCTTGCTCTCTCTCCTCTCTCTCTCTCCATGACAGCTTCCCACCGCAGCCACCACGACCTTGAAATCCGATACTTCAACGGCGGTGACAGATCCTCACTCTTGCCTTATCTCTCCTCAAAATCGCAGTCACATGCAATCGAAGCCACCACCGACCACCGCCGATTTCCCTTTCCTTCGATCTCCTTTTCATCACTGCGTCGCAAGCAACACTTTTCTTCTCGAAGTTTAGGGTACAAGGTAAAGGCAGGAAGAACAGGAAGATAGGTAATTTCTGGTCTGGATTTTTTAAATTTTACACATTTTCGCTTTATGTTGCTAATTTATGTGCTTATTTCAGTGGTAATTCATTTAATTATTGGATTTTGTCAGATTTAGAGTTTAGGGTTAGGTTGACTGTTTTTGATTATCAGTGTATGTTAGATTTGAGGGTTTACTTGTTCTTAATTTAGGGCTTTGAATTTTGATGTATTCCATTTTTGTAAGTTTATGTCGTTGGATTATTATGAATTTGGTGTTTAGTTTTGCTTTGAAAGCGATGCAATTATGACATTTTGATGGCTACTATCATGAATTAATTGTTCAATTTCTACTGTTGTTTGTATTTTTAATCATTTATTTGGATCTATGTGTTGGGCATTATCTCTTTTTTTCTAGGATTAGTTAATTTTAATATTAGAAATCAATTGGGAAAATTTTAATTGATTGTTTGATAAGCTGGGTTTGTGATTTTATATTTTGAATCATTACTGTCATAAAGCCTGTACATTTTACTTAATATGAAAATTTAGGGTTTATCATGTTAGAGTAATGATCTGTTTTTGTATGTGAAATGCAGCAAATTGATAGCTTTCTGTTGGGTTAATTAGTTTGGTTTGTTCTGCTAATTAGGTTAGAAACAGTAGTGAGTTTTGTGAAATTATCAAAATGCATGATAAATTTGAGATTCTAGGGAGAAATTTTGTATATTTGGTTGAATTGGATGATCTAAGTGATGATTTTGTGAATGGATGATGTATAGATGGGAAGACATTTAAGAAGCCACGTTGTCTTTACGACAAGGAGCGATTAAATGCTGAATTGAAGCTTGTAGGAGAGTAGAGGCTTCGTAACAAGAGATAGATCTGGAGGGTTTAGTATGTTTTAAGCTTTATCCGTAATGCCGCAAGGCATCTTCTTACTCTGCTCCTTGATATATCATTTGGTCTCTATGCTCTGTTTTTTAAAATCCTACTATGGTCTGCCCTTAGAATTTTCTCTGTTATTGAGCTGTTGTCCTTGCTTGTTCTAGGTTCCTTAGTCTTGATTATGTTTTCTTTTCCAGAAATGAGCTAGATGAATCGATTTAGGTGCACTGGTGATCTACAACGTTCTCTATCTTAAAATAGGAGTCTTGAAGCTAGTTCTTGTCAGTTACTTTCTACCAGATTAGTTTAGTTTATTCAGTCTCCATGGACTGAATTTTTGAGAAATTGAATATACTCTTTTCCATGAATAAATCAAAATATAGTGATTATGACCGAATCACTATAGCACTATGTTTTTCTGTTTTGAAATATGATGCATTCGATCATCTGAGTGATTCAAGTTAACTGTCACATGTGGCTATCTCTGATGCATCTTGATTGATTCAAGTTAACTATCACATTCGATCATCTGACTGATATAGCACTATTTTGACTATCGAATGTTAACAATCACATGTGGCTATATCTGATGCATCTTGAACAACCATATAGATTATGTTACCCAAACTTGAGTACTTGTTGGTGTAGACACCCATTTGTGTCTCCCCAAAACCAAACCCAGTGATGAGTACCTTTCACGTCGAATCATAATCGAATGAAGCGAAAGTGTGGAAAGTCTAGTGTTGCGGATAGTTTTAACTCTTTTCTCTTCTCTCTGTTTTTATAAACTTATTTTAAGAAAACAGCCAATCCAGTTTGGTTGGTCCATGATATAGGTCCAATAGTAGTGTAGTTGGATGGGGCTTGCAAAGACCTTTCCAACGATATATTATAAGCCCAATTCCGATGAATATTGAGAAAGTTATGGCCAATTTACTAAACTGGGCCCGGTTTGAGCTTTATATACGGCCCAATGATCTTGGGGAGGGCCTAATATGATTTATCACTCCTAATGCAATTAGGAATGGTTTTAGTCTTCTAGAAGGTTCTTTTCATTCCTAATTCAATTAGCATTGATAAATTGACTTTTGTTGATTTTTCAGAGTTTTAATTTAATCAAAATCAAATAGCATTTTTGAGGAAATTATATGATTTTATCCTCCAGTACGGTAAACTTATCGGATTTTCGAAAACGCGTTAAATTTAAGCTTGGCGTCTGACCCTAGGCCTTGGCGCATGGAACCAGGCCTGGCGCCTGGCGCTAGCAACTGCCGCCTGGCGCTAGTGATGGTGCCTGGCGCCAGTTAGCCAGGGTTGGCGCCAGCTCTGTTTTCTGAGCGTCTGACTCTGTTTTGTTTAATTTATCTTTTTGGCTGATTTTCTCTATAAATATCGTATTAAAAACTCCGTTTTATTCATTCATTCATTCATCACCAATTCTCCTCATTCACAAGTTTTCACCTACAATCGGTTTTAATTAGCATTTTCTTAATTCTTCATTCAATTCGTTCTTCAAACTTTGCTTTTTCATACAAAATTCCGCATTCACAAGATCTAGAAACACCTAGCCATATTCGAAGTTGCCTTCGCCCTAGACGTGAAAGGTTTAGTTTATGAGGGTTTGGTCTCAAATCTCTCTTTCAATTATTTAATTTAATTGTTTGTTTTATTATTTTCCTTGAAGTTACTAACGTGTGTATTTTGTTATTAGAAAGAGGTACGAAACATCAAAGTAAGTACTTTAATTGGTTTTAATTGATATTATGATGTAGAAATCATGTTTACATCATAAATATGATTATTTAGGGTAATTTTAATATTAAATATGATTGTTACGATGCTTCCTATATTCTTCCTAATATTTATGATTGTTAGTATCATGTTAGGGTTAAAGATATGATTTTTATTGTTTATTGACATGCTAAGGTTTGTTATTCATCTTGTTAGTATCATGCCTAGGATCTTGCTATTATTATGCTTTAATATTAACATGAACATGATTATGATTATAGTTGTTATAATTTATGATGATTATGAATATTATTATTGTTATTTTGATGATGATTATTTTATTTATGATTATTATTGTTTTGATTATGACTATAATTTTATAATGATGATTATTATTATTGTTATGATAATTATTATGATTATAATTATTATTCATGATGATTATTATATGTTGCTTGATATTTTATTGTTATTGCTTGATCACACCTTTATGCATGTTTAAAGGGAATTTGTACTTGTAATCACGCTTAATAAGATAATTAATAATCTTGTTTAGGGTTAATATGATTATAATTCAAGTGATCGCCAATAATAGTTTATTTGTGCATTAAATTCAACCAACATAGATAAACAGATTTAGGGTTAAACCTATTGATTGTATGTTAATCAGAAAGCGCACATGAATACGATCAGAATAAAGTAGAGGCCTATTATTAGGGCAGGTTCAATCTCTTTTAGGTTGGATTTGTACCTTCATCCCCGAACCCTTATTTGGTTCTAGACCTTATGGAGTTGACGATCTCTTGGATCGTTAAGGGGTGTAACCTTCATCCTATGAACGGTTTACAAGTTCCTTAAAAAACTTGTTGGCGACTCTTTTGCTCTATCTTCTTCCCTTTTGGACGCCACCGTACTTTAGTGTATGATCACAGTGGGGTTCAAGCTAGTGGGATTTAAAGGCTTGAAATTATTCCCTACAGTTGGATATCGTTAAGTGGCCAAGTGTTTGCCTCAACTATTTTGAACTTATTGCTGTTTGGAAGGATTAGTATAGTCTCATGTCTTTCTCATCCAACCAAACTCAAAGAGATTGGGGGGAGGTAGTTGTGGCATCTTTTAGCTTACAATTTGCGTATACTTGAATCTGGTATGTGATTTTTATGAGTTAGTGGGAGTTAGTATCATACATGCTCTGCCAAGACATGCCCCGCAGCCATATTGTTGTTGTTGCCTCGCAGGCCCCTTCGAACATAAGATATCTGTTTTCTTATTTTTGTTGATTTTGTTAATATTTCTTGCATCCGTTATAACATGGGGATTATGGCAAGATCTAATTCCTAGATTTCAAAAGCTTAACATCAATTTTGTGTCTTGATGAGTTATAATACTACAATTATAACATCTAGAAAAATATTATAATAATGCTTATGATGTTCCGTTTTAATTGGCTACTACTTATTGACTTCAGCCAAGTTCCACTTGAAGGGAGGTTTGTTCATTTTGGTCACCCAATGACAGCAGTGAACTATGTGTGTGGTGAACTGTATTAATTTCTTTGTGCTTTTGTGCTTTTGTGCAGATTTGTGTGTGGTGTTGGCATCACATAATGGATATGGCCTAGAAAGATGAGTCGGAGGGACGCTGCCTGCATGTTGCACTACATATGATAAAGAACGAATTGTAGGGATGGCTGCAAACTGTGAAAGGTTGTTTAACTGCTGCAGCCGCTGCCTCGCAGGCCTTGCTGTTGCAGCAGTAGCCGCTGCCTGTGGTGGATATTGGAGCCAATTCTCCACTGGAGCTCCCATCACCGCCACTCTCTTTCCCGGCGATGGTATTGACCCTGAAATTGCTGAATCCATCAAACATGTCAGTTTCTCTTTCTTCTCTTTGATTTCAATTTATCATTCATTTTTGTTGCAGAATTTTGATTTGATTGTTGAATTTGAATTGGCTTATATGATTTGTAGATGTATATATGGCGAATTTATTGTATTTTTATTTGAATTTGTGATTGTGATTTTAGGGTAGATTTTTTATTAGTTTCTCGATAATTGTCACATTTTTTTCATAATTGATGTTGTGTAGTAACTCGACATATATTGTTTTCGAAATTGGAATCGGAATTGATTGTGTTATTTTCTGTGATTTGCTATTAGAAATTGTTAGGAATTAGTATATGCTATTTTTATTTACTAATTTCAGTAATTAATGGTTTTTGAATTGTATAATGGTTATGCTAAAGATACTGCTACTCTATGATTTATGGATTGCATACCTAATAGTGTTTTCCTTGTGTGTGTGATGATCATGGGCTGATTTCTGCAATCCGGTTGCCCTGTTTGGTTTGCAAAGGACATAATTTTGACATAGCAGCTTGCAATTCCCTCGGTGACACCATCTTTTGGTGCAAGTGACTGATCTTTGTTTGAGTGCTTTGTTGTGCGGATTTGGTGCCCTATTTTGTTTGTAATGGTTTTGTGAGTATAATAGTATCTAATGTGATTTTGTTAATAATTTTGGAGGTAAATTCATATGATTATGGGGGCTGTAAAGTACTTGTTTGTGAATTAGAGCTGATGTGATGTGTTCCTGTGTGGTGTGATTGTAGGTTTGTGTAGAGGCTTCCTTGTGGCTTTAATTTAAATTACGGGCTGTTGAGTGTGAGGAGTAGAGCAGGGGCAGTGAGGGAGTTGTGTGGGGTAAATTGGATTTGAGAATTCCTTTTGCTTGCAGAATAACTCTTACGAGTTGTTATCGTTTTGACAACACTGCTCCTATAAATTAATCTTAAGTCTAGTATCACATCAACACTTGATGGTAATCCTGGGCACCGTGCCGTGCCGGGCCGCCGCGGGCCGTGCCTGGCGGCCACGGGCTGGTTCGTGCCGTGCCGGTCGTGCCGGCGGGCCCAGGATTTCGTGCAGTGCCGTGCCGGCCATTTTCACAGGCCAGCCCACGGCACGGCACGGCCCTCGTGCCTGGCGGGCTCGTGCCGTGCCGGCCACGTGCCGGCCTGCGGGCTGGTGCAGTTTTCAAATAATTTTTTTTTAATTTTTTTTTTATGACAACATAATAAATTAATAAGTTTATAATGTATATAAGTTATAAAATTATAATTATAAGTTTTATAAGGTTATAACGTATAAGTTATTAAGTTATGAATTTTATAATTATAAGTTGAATATTTATGTTTTATAATTTGTATATTCAATATTTATATTTATATATTTACTTTATACTATTACTTTAAAATTTAATGTTTATGATTTATTAGTAATTGGTATAATTTTTTTTTTTAATATGAATTTACAAATTGTAACAAAACGGGGAAAAAAGGCAAATCGGACTTTGGATGTGAATAATGCGTACTTTATATTATTATTACTTGAGTTGAGAAAATTGTACAATGATAACAATGATAAAAATCATACAATGATGGTATTAAACAAAAATTGGAAAATGATACAATTGATATTTTTAAAATCGTACAATATACAATAATTGTCTATTCTTCTTCTCCTTCTTCTTGCTCGTCTTCGTCTTCGTCTTCGTCTTCGCCTTCTCCTTCGCCTTCAAGGTCATCGGCTAGTTGCATAGATTGGGAACTAGCCGAACCCGAACCGGAAGCGGAGGTTCCTTCTTCGTTGTCGTTGTGGTCGTAAAAACGGTCTTGTGAGCGATTTTCCGCATCCAACCAATCTTTGAAACACACGCACATTTCTAGTGTTTCGGGTTTTAGACTTGTTCTTCTATCGTCTAAAACCCTTCCGGATGCGCTGAAAGCTCGTTCGGAGGCGACGGAGGAAACTTGGATAGCAAGAATGTCTCGTGCCATTGCCGCCAAAGTTGGATGCTTCGAGCTTTGTTGTTTCCACCATGCAAGGAGGTCGAGGCTGTTTATCTCCTCGTCGTCCATGCCTTTGGTGAAGTCGTAACTCAGGTACATCTACAACTCCGAGACGTCGCTTTGCGTTCTCCTGATTGATGAATCACCTGAAAACCTTGAAATCAAGTTAGTAGCTTGTGAAAATAAATGTTTGGCCTTCTTACTTACGTTTTTGGATGGTTGGGAAGGCCCTGAGCGAGGAACGGTGCCATATTTGGTTTCATAGACTCTATATAAAGCAAAAAACTGATTCTTCACATTAGTCTTATAGTTTTCTACATCATCGTCAAGAAACATGCATTGAAAGTAAATGTCAACTAACATAAATGTGTTTTCATACTTTTGCCTAGGATCTCTAATATGGAAGCAAAAATATAAATCAAAGGAATCTCACTATAATATTTACGCCACTTTTTTTCCATTGCTGGAAGATACTGATCATAATCACTTTGATGGCGATGATCAGCGAAAAGTTGGGCGAGTAAGCATGCATTAGAAAGAAAGTTTTGAGCACAAGGATTGTAAACAGTAGAAAAACAATACGTCATGTTATATAATAACTGTAAAAATTGCATATATCTTTCACAGTTTTTCCAATCATCACCATACAAAGCATTTTGTGGAAATTTTTGGTTGTAAAATAATGTTAACGGGCCCTTGTACTCAATTTCCTTTGTTAACATGTCATAGGTGGAATTCCACCTAGTTGGGCAATCGGTTCTAATTTTTATTACCCTTATCTTTTGTTGTTTTAGAAAACTCTTCCATTCTTGGTATATAATGTTAGAGCTATTAATAGACATAATAGCATCTCTGATTTTGCTGTAGTATGGGCCAATTGCCCGAACTCCATCCTGTACACATAAGTTAAGTACATGGCAAACACATCTAGTATGAAGAGCTTCACCGTCTAATAGTACATCGGTTAAGTTTTGTTTGATAAGATTAGCTGTGTATGTCATAGAGGTTGCATTATCAAAAGTCATAGACATCATTTTATCTCGAAGGTTGTATTCGTCTATTGCTTGCATTAAATGGTGAGCAATGTTAATGCCGGTGTGTGGGTATTCCAGCATTTTGAAATGTATTATTATTTTTTGTAACATCCATTGATCATCTACCCAATGGCAAGTCACACATAAATAGTGATATTTATAACCACTATCCCAAGAATCGGCTGTTAAAGATACTCTACAGTTAAGGTTACTCAATTCGGCTTGTAACCGGACTTTGTACTCTAGGAAATTTTTCATTGCGGCGGAACGAACGGTTTTCCTAGAGATTCTTTTATGTTGGGGTTGAAGTGCTTTGTTAATGTAGGTGTTGAATGCGTCACTTTCCGAGAAAAGAAAAGGTTGTTCGGCGTGTACTATCATTTTTCCTAGTTCATCCCTATCCCTCTCATAGTTGTATGTAAAGCCGTATGGATGGAATTGGGAAATTTTGGGCTGGGTTGGATCACTAGCTGGTTTTGCACAAGCTTTCATGTGTCTAGATAAGTGTCCCGTCCCGTTTTTGGTAACTGCCGTGAATACACTATTACATGTTTTACATTTTGCCCATTGTTCACCATCTTTACTTAGGACAAAATAACGCCATACCTCACTCCTTCGGTTTTTCAAAAGTAGCATCTCAGTTTCGGTTAACCATTCATGATGTGTGTGATGGTTAGTAGTGAGACTAGTGGGAGTGGCAGTAGAAGGGGTAGAACCGGAGGGAATTCGGGTACTTTCTTGGCTACCTTGGCTAGAACAATAGTTTTGTTGATCACCGATATAATTAGGTGGAAATTGGTATGGTGGTAGTGGAAATTGGTTTAGTGGTGGTGCTGGAAATCCCGACGTATTATATGGCTCATAGCCCGGGGGGAAGTAAATGGGGTCATTGGTTTGACTCGTAATTTGGGGGCTCGTTGTATTTGGCGGTTCCCTAGAACTACTACTACGGATAAGTCGGCCTTTCCCCCTAGATCTAGATGATGGGTTGTTCGATGCCATAATTAACAATTAACTTTTTAATAAAAAGTGGTTAACTATACTAATAATAATTAATAACAACAATTTTAACAATAAAAATATCAATAATATTAATTAATAACAACAACTATAACAATAACAATAACAACAAAAATAAATAATAACAACAATTGTAACAATAATAATAATTAATAACAACAATTATAACAACAACAATAACAATTAACAACAATAATAATTAAACAAGATTATTCTAATAATAACAATAAAACAATAATAAATTTAAGATTAGTTTAGATCTTACAACCGTGCTTCAACGCTCCACTAATTACGATTACGAACTTTTTAATTTTTTCCGATATTAGGAAAATAATTAGAGAATTTAAGAGAATAATTAGAGAATTTAAGAAAATAAGGATTATTAGAGATTTAGAGAATATAAGAGATAAGAAGAAGAGATTGTGATTTTGTGATTTGGGAATGAAATGGAGGTGAGTATTTATAGAATTTATGGGGAGCAAATTGGCAAAAAACTAGCCGTTTTATAGCCGTTTTTTTTGGCTTATTAGAGCTAGATGAAACGGTAACATTACCGTTGGCCCGCGGGCCGTGCCTGCGGGCCAGCACGGCGGGCCATGCCCGTGCTCGTGCCGGGCCGTGCCTGGGAATTTTCAACCCTGTCCGTGGCACGGCCCGTGGCACGGGAGTTGAACTTCGTGCCGTGCCGTGCTTGACTTCGGGACGTGCCGGGCTGCGCCGAACGGCGGGCCGTGCCGGGCGGCACGCGGGCCAACCCGGCCCGTGCCCAGGTTTACTTGATGGTAGTGTTACTTTATCATTACTTGCATAGATCTTCCCACTTGCACATTAATATCTTTTTTCTTTGTCAACTTTTGTATAATCTTAATTACTTATTGTTAATCATTCAATACTTGCGTAGAGTTTACAAGCTCTGCACAAACCAGAGAATCTAAGCCAGTGACGTGGTGTGAGATTCAGGCGGACGCTGCATCTCTGTTCGCTGCTGTTCTGCTACTACGCTGCTGTTGTTCTGCTACTATGCTGCTGCTGCTCTGCTAGTGATTGTATGTAGGAAGTTGTTGCTCTTGTTATAGTGAATATATCCAATGTATTTCTTTTTCTTTGTTTTTTGCAAGTGTAAAATTACAGGTTATCAATGAAATTATCAGTTTCAAGTATATTATGTATATATATAACAGTCTGCTGACAATTTCAGGTGAAAAAAGCAAAAAAAAAAAAAAAAAAAATTTGTTTTTTTAGGGCATTTTTGGCACCGGTTCTGAGCAGAACCGGTGTTCATAATTGTGTTATTGCCACCGGTTCTGAACCGGTGGCAAAAACTCTCACTTTTTGGCATCCCTCACATGAACATCGGTTCAAAACCGGTGCTATAGGGGGTTTTGAATCGGTGCTCTTTTGTATTTTTCTACTAGTGCTGGTGTTTGGAATCAAGATATTCATGAATTTCTTTAGTCTACTTGGCATCGCAATGTCAATGGCTCGCCAATGTTCATTTTCTCTAAGAACCTGCAACATGTCAAGTCTCTTATTAGGAATTGGTGTCTCAACAATAAGAAATTTTGGGGCATAGATTGGAAATTTTTTTTGAAGGATCTTGCTACTGAGGGTGAGCTAGTCCAATCACTCCCTGATGCCTCTCTCTACATGACTAATATTGTTACTTCAAAAGATAGTATTTTATTGCAGCTGCAATTCTGGAGACAACGCTGTAAGAAAAATTGGATACTTAAAGGCGATTGTCCTTCTAAACTTTTGTTTTCGAAGATTAAAAGTTGACAAAAGAAGAATGAGATTAGTTCCTTATTTGACGACCAAGGAACTCTTCAGCATGGCCAGACGGATGTCCAGCGAGTGGTTGTGAAATCCCTAAAAGATACCTTTCAATGTGATACTATGCCTCCTTATGATCCGGAGATTGATGTTGTTCTACGAGAATTATATCTTCCACGATTCAATTCTTCTCAGCTTGCAAACCTGGATCGTCCCTTCTCTACTTCTGAGATTCGCACTGCTATGTTTTCTTTAGGGAATAGTAAGTCTCCGGGTCCGGATGGAATTACAGTCGAATTCTTCAAATCCCACTGGGATGTTGTGGGCGACTCGGTTGTTTCTGGCATTCAAAGCTTCTTCCACACGGGGTTTCTACTGAAATAATGGAATCAGTCCCTTCTTGTTATAATTCCTAAGATTGGTACACCAACAGAGGTGGGGCATTTACGTCCTATCAGCCTTTGCAATACAGTGTACAAATGTGCTTCCAAGTGTTTGGTGGCAAGGGTGCGCCAATATCTTCCTCTTCTCATCTCAGATTCTCAGCATGCCTTTGTTCAAGGCCGCGTTATGACGGATAATATTTTGATGAGTCATGAGTTAATGGAGAAAATTAATTATTCGAAAACTAGCACTAATTGGCTCGCTTCGATCAAAATTGATATGAGCAAGGCTTATGACAGAATCCACTGGAGTTTTCTTTTGCAGGTTCTTAAATAGGCCGCGTTATGACGGATAATATTTTGATGAGTCATAAGTTAATGGAGAAAATTAATTGTTCGAAAACTAGCACTAATTGGCTCGCTTCGATCAAAATTGATATGAGCAAGGCTTATGACAGAATCCACTGGAGTTTTCTTTTGCAGGTTCTTAAAGCCTATGGGTTTTCGGATCGTTGGTTACAGATGATCCAACAATGTCTTGCCACGGTTTCTTACAAATATTTGATTAATGGCACTACTTCGGAAACCTTTAAACCACATTGTGGTCTTCTCCAGTAGGGTGACCCCATCTCCCCGTACCTTTTCCTATTCTGCATGGATATATTCTCTCGTATGCTGCATTTGGGGCAGGATTTGAAGCTTTTTCAAGGAAACAAGTTGACTAGAAGGAGCCCTACTATTTCGCATTTATTCTTTGCGGATGATGCTCTCATCTTTTTTCGGGCTTCGTCTACAGCCTGTACTAATATCATGCAGATTATTCAGCGGTTTACTAAGATATAGGCGAACAACTAAACTTGTCTAAATCCTTGATTAAGTTTAGCCTGAATATCTGTACGGTTGCTCAGTAAGGCTTCAAATCGCTTTTCCAAATGAAGCATGTTCAGGTGTTCGATCATCATCTAGGAGCTCCAATTGACTTCGTCGGAAGAAAGAAAGATCACTTTCAGTTTCTCATCGACAAAATTACTGGGCGAATTAATTGTTTAAATGCCATACGCTTCTCACAATCGCAGAAGTTAATTTTTATTAACTCAATCCTTATTGTTATGGCTTCCCATGTTCTCGCTTGTTATGAGTTACCCGTCTCTGTGAGTGGGAAAATTGACTCCTTACTGTTGCGCTTCTTTTGGGCGCATTCTAATACTAAAGGTATGCACTGGGTAAATAAGGATACCATGCACCTTCCTCGTGGCCTCGGTGGTTTGGGAATTTGTTGCTTGTCTTCCTTAAACAAGACTTTGCTCATGAAACAAGTTTAGTGATTCTTTACTAACCCGCAGTTGCTAGTTTCTAAAGTTTTTAGTGCTCGCACGACCTTTCTCTCCAGCACCCCTAATGCTGGGTCGTGTTATTCTGGTCGCCACTCCTACGGCCTTCGGGGTTTGCTCAAGGCAAATACTCTGTTGAATTCAGGATGTAACTGGAAAACTGGTGATGGCAAGTCCACTCTAGCTGGGTCAGCCAAGTGGGTTAATGGTTGCATTCCTGAATTCAAACCAGGAATTCTTTTGCCACATTCGGTGATTCGACCCCTCCCACTGTCAGTTTTTTCATCAATCTTCAGACCATGGGTTGGGATACTACTAAAGTTGTTGATTGGTTTGTTCCTGCGGATGCTTCAGCAATCCTGGCAATGGAGGCCCCTGATACGACTCAGGACGATTTCCGTTATTGGTCGGGTACCCCTACTGAAAAGTACTCGGTTAAAACTGGGTATGCTATGCTTCAACAACAACTTTCCCTTCCTTCTATACCTTTCGCCTCTAATTCTTTCTGGAAGGCTCTTTGGTCTCTTCCGGTGCAGCCTAAATGGAAGTTGTTCTTATGGAAACTGCTACACCGCGCTCTTGCGGTTAAGGTAGAACTCAATCATCGAGGAGTTCCGATTCTAGACTTGTGATGTGACCTCTGTAGCTCAGAACCGGAGGATTTACAACACCTTTTCAGAATGTGCTTTAATGCACGTTCGGTTTGGAGGGGTGGATGCCTCGACATTCGCTCAGAATTTAATGGAGACCTTTCTCTCTTAATTGGATCCAAGATTATATCCGACTTTTTATCAGTCAGGATGGTCTTTCTAGTACTTGCTTAGGTACCTTTGTTGGTACGCTTTGGAGCTTGTGGTTATGTCGTAATCCAGGATTTTTAGGGATTCTTCTGCGTCTCGGCCTTAAGTCTCTGTTTCAGGAGGTTATGGTTAATCATTCAATTTTTGTCGATTCAGATGCCCCTACTAGTATCCCTACTATTGCGGCCACAGATGGTGGTGCCTCTTCTCCGCCTGGTTTTTACATGGCTCAGCTTGGCCTGACTCCGCATGGGAGTGCTTTACTTTCTCTTCAGATAGATGGCGCTTGGTCCAAAGATTCTCGACGAGCAGAAATGGGATGGTGCTTGGATAATGATGACCCACTGGATGCTCGGATCATTGGAGGTGGTAACTTCGAGGTTTGTTCCTCGGCCTTACATGCGGAGGCGTTGGCATGCATGTATGGGCTACAGTGGGCGTTTGACCAAGGATTTATGTCTCTCGTGGTTTTTACTGATTCCTATCTTCTGGTCTCCCTGCTTCGAGGGGAGGGGCAAGGTTATATCGCTTATATATGGCTTATTCGGAGGATTTTACAACTTGCCTCTAGGTTTCGGGTTTGCAGTATTCATAAGGCGGCTCGCCAACGCGTCCACAGAGCTCATCTAATTGCTGGAGAAGCGGCGATTAACTCTATTTGCTTTAGTATTAATATGTAATTTCTTGTTTGTATCCTTTGTCAAAAAAAAAAAAGATGATTTGAGGGGTGATTATTTACAAATTTTCCTTATTGTTACTATATTGAGATTATTTTGAATGAATATTATTTTTGTAAGGTGAATTGAATAAAAGTTTCAAAAAAAAAAAAGAAAAAGAAAAAAGAGACCAGGTGAATTGAACAAGCCTTATTACAAAGTACTGTATAAGTGTATATGATTGATTGAATTATTGAAACGTATTGTTCGACAAATCATAACCGTGTTTTAATGTACTACATGTCTCATTAATATTTTAACGTTTTAAGGTACTCCTTCCGTCCCGTAATTACATTTCTGTTTTCTTATTGGGTATTTCAAAATTACATTTCTACTTTCCCTTTTAGTACTGAATTTTTACCAAATATCCTCAAATTATCCATAAATAGTTGTGATGTGAGTATGTGACATTATTTTTACTACCCCTGTTACAGGTTTTGTGCAACGATTAGACATTTTCCCTCTCTGCTTTATGTCAAATCGTTGCACATAATCTGTAACGGAGGTAGTATTATTTTTCTATTTTGCAATTAATGGTTGCACGGAAATCATAATTTTCTCACTCATAACATCTGAATCCATGTGAGCACTGCATCACTATAATTAAATATGATTGGTCCTTATTTTTCATAAAAAAAATGTGATTGATTTTTTTCTTTTCAAAAGAGTGATGACATGTGCTTAATTTAATATCATTCTATCTTTGTTTTATTTAAAGACAACAATAAATGCATTGTAATTTCCATTGTAGTTTCTAAACTTGAATTTTAAGGTTACTCCAAATTTCTTAATTTCCGTGTAATTTAAAAATAAGAATGTAATTAAGGGACATATGGAGTATCTTCTAGCACTTCTACTACTTTCAAGCCGTTACCTAATTTCTTCAATTTGTGGCTCTCAAAAAAAAAAAAAAAAAAAATTCTTCAATTTGTGGCCTTGTGGGGCTTGCCCTCTCGGGTTGTACCATACCATACCACAAATAAATCAGTATTTTTATTTTGCGCACATGCTTTACAAGACATTGAAATCAATCAATTAGCGTCCTTAATTATCTTTTTCCTTCAATAGATCAATTGCATGCATAAACTATTCCCTCCGTTTTTTAAATACTTGCTCTATTTCTTTTTTTGGAAAGCTTTTATAATATTTAATTCATTTCTCACACCTAGTGGACCCAACATAACACTCTCTCTCCTCTAATTCTTCCACTATTTTTGCTTTTTACAATTTTTAATTCTCTCAACTACCCCACTACCTTCATATTTTAATACTTTCTTCAATTTTTTTTTAAAATTTCGTGCATAAAGAAATGGAGCAAATATTTAAAAACGGAGGAAGTAATTAAGTATCTAATGTTTCCCCTCAAAAAAATAAAAAAATTAACTATCTAATGTCTTGGACGATTCACTACGCTAGAAATTGCCTTTTTACAGCGATTAAAAAAACTTGGGTTTTTTTACATGTTACCCCTGAGTTATTGGGTTTTCTACATTGTACCCTTCTAAATCCTAAGTTCTACAAGATGCCCTTCAGTTTTTGGGTTTTTCTACGTGTTACCCTTGAGTCGTAAATTAAATGACTCTAACTTATTTCGACTCAAACCGACACCATCTAAATGATTTATTTACCACTTCTATATTTATATTAGATGGAGGAATCACCAATCTTTATTATTCGCTATTTAGTGGAACTTTTGTATGATTATTTGAGATGGAAGATAAGTACTTTTTTTTGCTCCTACTTTAACTAAAAGAGCTTGTTTTAGAGAGACTCAAGTTGTTAGTCCTTTTTTTTGCAATAAACATGCTAGTTGTGTCTTTGATGGTGCTAAATAAGTCGTTTAGATAGTGTGGGTTTGACTCAAATTAATTTAGAGCCATATAAATCCAAAAACTCTAGGATATAATATAAAATAAACTAAAAACTCAAGGTCACCTTGTAGTAATTTGAATTTAGGAGGGTACAACGTAGAAAACTCAAAAATTCAGGGTACGATGTTGAAAAATTCAAAAAAACTTTAATAGCGATTTTTCACCTGCTATTAATCGGTTAGCTACAAAAGCCTATATGGGCTTACAAACCGCTGTAAAATGTAGTTGTAGGATTCCACGAAATTTCCTTTTCACAGCACATGAAAACGCTGTAAAAGTTACCCTATTAATCGTATATATTGCTGTAAAATTTCAAATAACTAGAGTGCACCCGTGTGAAAACACGGAATATATTACAATAATAGTATATGCCAATGTTATTATGGAAGTTATTGAATTTGTTTAGTGGAAGTTATAGAATTGGAAGTTATAATGGAAACTGATAAATTAAAAAAAAAAAAAAAAAGTAAAGTTAACAAAAATTGAGGATTAAGTGTTTAGAGTGTTGTGGTTAAAAGTTGGAAAAGTGTCTCTTAAATTAAGTGTTTAGAGCATATCCGTGCATTGCACGGGATACATTATATGCAAATGAAATCTATTTAAAGTGAAATATTGGTGGTTATTGCTTATTGGTATACCTTGAAAAAAAATTACAAAAAATAAAATAAAAAAATAGTGGGATGGGTAGGGTAGTTATGGGTGTTTTAAAATAAAATTTTAAATTTTTTTTTTTTTAAAAAGTGTGATTAATAGAATTTTAGGATTGGGAATTTGGGTGATTGTGGTGAATTGACTCTACAATTATAATATAGATTTTTAAAAATGTTTTTTAAAATCGCTCTAAAAATTATTATTTTTAAATAATTTTAACCATTAATATATTTTTTTTCTTATAATGTACATATTCTTTAATCACAATTTGACGATACGTGATTTTATCATAAAATTTCGAACCATAAAATTATACTCCGAAAATCAATACCGTTATGGGGATATAGTTGAATACTTCGATATATATAGGTAGCCTTACGTTTGAGTGTATTTAAATCGATGATTATTAATAATTCAATATGCATGCATGTGATTGGTTTATTAGCTATTGACTTGAGGAGCATAGCAATTAAATGTTTTTGGAGCTTTACTAATTGAAACTAGAGGTGTCGAATGGACACCACAAACCCGATCCCATCCGTCCAAAACCTTTTTTATTTATTTATTTATTTATTTATTTATTTTATTTATTTTTTATTTTACAAATTTT
Organism: Chenopodium quinoa; assembly: GCF_001683475.1. Lineage (NCBI taxonomy): Eukaryota > Viridiplantae > Streptophyta > Magnoliopsida > Caryophyllales > Amaranthaceae > Chenopodium > Chenopodium quinoa. The sequence goes on along the minus strand of NW_018744988.1, from coordinate 2,883,816 downwards.
ATCTCATAAGAACATTATAATTTAACTATGATCAACTTTGAAATATACCCAACCCATTCCGTTGAAATGAACTATTTTTTGGGCTAATTCTTTATTTAAAAAGTTAGTGAAAATAATCTCAACTTTTGTCCATTTATTCAAAATAATTTCAAATATGGATTATTTTTAGGAAAAATTGACAGAAAAATCATAACTTTGCTTGATTTGCCCAAAATCGCAACTTTTGATTATTTCTAATAATCCAAACTTTAATATGAATTTGCTTTCAATGATCCCAACTGAACACGTGTCGGCACCTGAATGGTAAAAAATTATAAATTTTTAAAAAAGTTAAATTTTTTAGGAAAAATTAGAAAAAATCATTAATTAAATAATTAAAAAAAACCACCCCGTCAGCCCAACCAGTTTCTCCGCCACTCACCCCGAGCCCGACCCCTGCCTCCAACTCCAGCCATGCCCAGACCAATCACCCGCGTCGGCGCCGCGCCGCCCACCCTCTAAACCACCAACCTCCCTCCCTCACAAAAGCCTCTAAAACCAACAACGCACCATTGAGTCAGTCGTCACTGTTAATAATTCTCTACTCCAATCCGGTGTTAGAGTACCAACTCAACTAAAAGCTAAAACTCATGGTTGAGGCCCAAGAATATGTTTTATACTCTATCACTCCCCCTCACATGAAAGGCTCTTTAGGCTTGAAATGTGGATGCAACACAGGCCCACCCATACCTGGTGCGAATTAATTCCACTTTAAAGGAAGGGTGGATGAGATTCGAACCCGTGACCTTTGTGTCACGCTGGCTCTTGATACCATGTTAGAGGACCAACTCAACCAAAAGTTTAAGCTGATGGTTGAGGCCCAGGAATATGTTTTATACTCTATCAGATGGGTGATGGGTCGGGGAGGTAGGTTGGTGAAGATGGATGGGTTGGTGTTGGAGGGTTAGGGAAGGAAGGGTGATGGAGGTGCAGTGGCTGGGTCTTTGACTTGTTGGTGTTGGTGGCGGGCGTGGTTTGCACTTTGCATTATTAGTAACAAATAATCATTGTGTTTTTTTTTTAAAAAAATTTAATATTAAATCTAATTTTTAACTAATTACGTGGTGACATGTATAAATAAAATCTATTTTTTTACCTACTCAACAGGTTACTAGTCAATGGGGACCATTAGGACAAAGCAAATTCATATTGAAGTCCGGATTATTAAAAAATAATCAAAAGTATTTTGGGTGAATCGAGCAAAGTTGGGATTATTCCCAGTCAATTTTTCCTTAATTTTGTAAATAATTCGAACTTTGGGGATTATTCGTTTTTAACGGACCCAACCGGTCACCCTAACTGTTTCAACAGGTTAAAGGGCACGTATCACCAAGCGATTGGTTTAGAAATTAAAAAAAAACTTTAAAAAACCTAGCCCCCGTATACATACACCACCACTGCACCACCCATGGCCATTTCCGGCAGGCCCGCTGCCATCCCCTCACCCGTCGGCAGTGTAGCTCCCACCCACACCAGTTGGAATCTAAAGTGTGGTTCGTGCAGGCGGATGCACGATCCACATGGTGCATCTGTTCAAAAAAAAAAAAAAAGCGGAAAGAATATTGCATAGAAACATAAAGAACATTTAGTTTAAGTGAAAAGAACATATTATAGAATTGTAAAGAACATTGTATAGAAAAGTAAAGAACATTCAGTTAAAGTGCAAAAAACATGTTACAAAATTGTAAAAAACATAACGTGCAGTTAAATAATGTTCTTTATCTTCATGTTCTTTAATTGTCAGAATAATGTACTTTTATTTGTGACATGTGTTAATTGTTTATTTTAAAATGTTCTTTGAATTTTGTCTTTAGATTATGGTGGTTGAATGAAAATAATGTTCATTACATTATATTATCATTAGAGGTGATAAAAAATTCAGGTCGGACTGGGCCTTAACATAATATATCGTGTCCAAAAAACCCGAAAAATGTAGAGGGCTTTTCGGGTTTTTTTCGGGCCGAGTTTGGATTTTTAACTAAAAAGGCATTTTTAGGCTTGTCTAATCCCACCCTTATTTTTGGGTCGGGTCGAAGTTGATCACCTCTACAAATGTTCTTTAGATGTGTATAAAGAAGATGAAGTTAGATGTTGTTTTTTTACAAAATAGTTATATGTTCTTTATAAAACAACTATATGTTCATTACAATACATCTATTTGGTTTGTTCTTTATGAAATAACTATATGTTCTTTACAAAATACATGTATGTTCTTTACTGAACAACGGAATGTTCATTCCGCCTTTTTTAAGAGAAAATGGATGCACGGAGCATCGTGCATCCGCCTCCATAGAAAAAATTTCAGTTGGAATCCCCCTCCCCACCAATTACCCAATGAAATTGACCCCCTCCTTACTTAAATCCACCGCGATATCCAACTCCCACCCCCCTAAACAAAACTTAAACCTCTCTTGACCACCTCCAAAACCCTCCCTCTTCTCTTCCATGGTGTTTTCAACGCCACGGAAGGGTGAGAGGGAGCGTTTTCGCAGTGGCTGGGAAAGATTTAGGGATTTGTTAAACATCGCCCACAAATTACTACATAAAGCCCACAAAATTAATATGATTTGACAGTTTTGCCCCTTTGTCAATTTTCTCTGAAAACGAAAATTTCACTCACCGAAAAATGTGGAGTCGTACGGGGACGCCGGGGGAGGCCGGAGATCCGGGGGACGACGAATGTCATCGGAAAAGATGGCTGGCGTCCGGAGGAGCCGCCACCACCGTGGCACCGGCGCCTGGCCGGGACGCCGCCACCATGGCGGTGGCGCCTAGCCAGGACGCCTGTACCATGGTTGAGGCTTCCAGGCCAGGCGCCATAACCATGGTATTGGCGTCCCGGCTAAGCGCCACCACCATGGTGGCGGCGTCCCGGCCAGGCGCCGGTTCCAGGGTGGTGGTCCGGCCATTTTTTTTTTTTTTTTACATTTAACTTGCTTAAAATTCAAAATAAAAAATTTTCTCAGTTACCAAAAAAAAAAACAAAATATTAAAAAAAACAAGAAATATTTTTTTCTCAATTTCCAACAAAAAAAAACACAATATTACACAAAAAAAAAGAAAACAAAAAATTATCAATTTCCAACAAAAAAAAACATGATATTACACAAAAATACAAAAAAAAATCTCAATTTGGTTTTATCATTGCTGTTTTTAAATTTTGATATAACCGTTCGTGGATCCGCGCAACTTACCCATGCAACATATAGAATGCAGTAAGCAATACAGTATAAAAGATTAATGTTCTCATTAAAAGAGCAACGTACATGTCGTACAAATAAGATTACAAATAAAGAATGTAAACATGAAAAACTAAAATGCAGCTAGGGTGTTCCATTCGTGGATCCGGTCATGATATAGCGCATCCCAACCCTCTACGCTCGCTGTGCGAATGTTGTACCACCGAGATATAATCGGTGGCACTGGAAAATCGGATGACATGTCTAGTCGGATGAAATGTCTGTATGACGACCCAAGAAACGCAACATCTAGCTCTCTGACCGGTGTGGTGACAGTCTCACGCGACCGCCAAGGGAGAACCGTGGTACAAGGATAATAAGCTTGACTATGCACTCCCAGGCCGAAATGCATGACTGCGCATTTGTAAATGTTTGCAACGGCAAACAGATCTAGGGGCGCGTCAAAATAATGATTTTGGCCGCAAGGTCCACCTCCCCACCGGATACGCCGCAGAGCGCCATCCAAGTCATCCTGGTACACATGACGATAAACATTTCGGTTAGAGGAAATTTCGTTGTACATCAACTGACGCACCAAACCGTAGTTGTCTTCGCCCATTTGAAAAACATCAGCCACGACCCGGAATCCGCAGTTACCATCTCCGACTACATCATTCCACCCTTCCAAGTACGACATGATGATCGCAGGTATCCTTTCCTTGTACGGAAACTGATCAACATCGTTTCTTCCTATTCACCATATAATTATAGACAGTTAAGAAGGCAGGAGTAACACTTTAAAACTATGTGCAATGTAAACAACCAAAACGTACCAGTTCTCAGGGGCATATTCACAGACGATGAAGAGTGACTACGACTAGATGACGATGTCCGACCACGAGCACGACCACGACCAAGACCACGGATATACTCAAACACACTCCTGTTCCGCCGTTGTCGACCTCGAGGACGGTCAACTCCTTCGGGTTCCTCATAATCTAAGGTAGACGTGTGGAACATGTCATGAAGTACATGAGTAGCATCACGAATAATAGAAGGATGGCTGGAGGACACTCGGTCGTACATCGAACGAAAATGCTCCAACTCCTCCTGTTCACGGTCGGCCGTTTGAGTGTCTGCATGCTCACCAATAACAAGCGTCCTCCAGAATGAATGGACCTGATCAACATGTAACGACGCCCTTTCTTCTGTAATAACGCGGTGAATGGTGCATGCGCAAGGTAATCCATGAGTTACTGAAATAGCACACCCACACCGAGCATACACTTCGTTAGCCAAGTCCCTCATCCTGTTCAGCTCAGTGAGAATCAACCCCAAGCAGTAGTGCGACACACGACCATGGAGAATCTTAAATATAAAATGGCTATACATCGTACCATGTCGTCGTCTGGAGTCCTCTAGAGAGTTCCTGATGTCGTTCTTCTGAGTTTCAATTGACTTGTTAAGTCTATCAAACAGTGTATCCAAAGCAGCGGTCGATGAATCAATCCAGTCCTTGGTAGCTCTATGAGCGCTCTCAACTCTACATGTTGTAGTGTTCCCAAAATGAAGTACCTGGTTTGTCCAATATTTGACAAACTTTTCCCTGTGAGGGACCCATTGCTGCATCACATAGTCCACCAGTGCCGGACACCACTGGTACGAATCCCTGAAGTTAGCCAATGCTCGCTCATACGCTTCCTCTGTGGTAGCCTGTAGGATCTTCCGCCACTTACCATTCACCAATCTCTCTGCCATTTCCAAATTCTTGTTGAAAAGGTTGTAGGCTTTCACTTTCACGCAGTTGTTGATGTGCCATGTGCACAAGAAGTGGTTCGATTCTGGAAACAGCTCTGCTATGGGGGCAAAGAGACCTCCCTCACAGTCGCTGACGATGGCTGCTGGATGAACATTAGGCCCGATGTAGTTTCTCAGCTTCTCCAACACCCAATAATAACTTGGAGCCGTCTCATCCTTGATGATTGCATGACCAATCAGAAAGTTCTGGTTCGTTGGAGTCATCCCCATGATCTCAACCAGTGGGAACTTGTACTTGTTTGTCTTGTACGTTGAGTCGATCAAAATCACAAATGGCCAAGACTTGATCATATCAGCACAATCAGGATGCACAAGGAAAAGATGAGTCACCTCCGCTGTATCTTCATCAGAATCAAACCAGAACAGGTAACCACGTGATTGTGCCTGGTGTAGCAGCTGCTGTATAGGGTTCCTTCCCTCTGACCGTTCAAACCTGAGTTGCTGTCTGACGTTGTAGATGTGTCTTCGGTTTGGATGGTCTTCTGGAAATTTCTCTAACACAGATGCTAATATTTTAGCAGGCTTGACTTGAGCATCACTCATTTCTTTCACAACTAGTTTCGCAGCAGGACTTAAGTCGCTCAGCTGTCGATGACCCTCTTCATATACTATCATCTCATGGTTGTGATACCCCCATTTAGAGTAACCAATCACTTCCCAACCGTCACGACTCCGTAGTTGTCGAACCTTTACTCTGAACTCACACCCACAACCTTTCCGCTTTGTATCAAACCGAGTGGTTGTACGAAAATCTCTTTCTTCTCTTTTGCGATAACGGTCACATCTCAAAATGCGATCCATTCTACCATCCCGTTGAGATTTATGAGTTACTACTACCAAGCAAAATCCAGCTGCAATTGCAACCTGTTTTGCCCAATCAATCGCCTGTTGAGCTTCTTCGAATGGACCATCATGTCCAAATATCCCACTGTAATCATTTCCGTCTCCACCATATTCCTGCATCAATTATATATTACAATAAATACATTTAACGGATAATACATTTAATTTCTATATTTACACAGAATTAACACAAAAAAAAAGCATAATTATATATAATCAAACTTAATTTTTATAAAAACCCAATTCGAATTTTCAAACTAAATTTAAAAATATACCATTTCGAATTTTCAAACTTAATTTTAAAAAAACCTATTTCGAATTTTCAAAATTAATTTAAAAAAAAACCCATTTCGAATTTTTTAAAAAAATCATTTTCGATTTTTTTTTTCAAAAAAAAAAATAAATAAAAAACAACAACAAAATAAAAAAATAAAAAAAAAATAATTTATAAGGGTGGCGTCTGCCAGGGCTGCCACAGCCACTGGACTGGCGCCTGGCAGGGCCGCCTCAGCCAGTAGAGTGGCGCCTGGCCAGGACGCCAGTCTGGTGGTCTGGGCGTCTGGGCTGGACGCCACTCTGGTGGTTCTGGCGTCTGGCTTGGACGTCCAGGCTACGGTTTGGGCGTCCAGGCTACGGTTTGGGCGTCCATCCTAGGCGCCGGAGCCACTCCGACGGTAAACCGTGAATTTTAATGGTGACTTACCTCGTTTTCCGTCGACGACGACGTACCTCCGGCGTCCCCCGCATCTCCGGCCTGCCCTCTGGTCTCCCCCGGCGAGCCAGTACGGCTCCACATTTTTTAAACCGAGATTATTTCAATTTTAGAAAATGGGCATAATGGTCACACCAAATCATATTTGTGGGCTTTATATGGTAATTTGCGGGCGATGTTTAGCGTTTCACAAGATTTAAGGCTTGTTTTAGGGGATGGGGGGTTGGAAATTGTTTTAGGCTTGTTTTAGGGATGTCAGTGGAGCGGCAGGGATGGGGATAAAAATCATACCCGCCATGGGTGATAGGGCGAGGGTGGATTTCACGTTGTACCCGCCCCATCCCTATCCCGCTTCATCCCCACCTCACTACTCACATCTATATATATATATTTTAAAACAAAATTATATACTTTTATACTACTTTATAAAAAGAAATTACGTAAAATAAATAGTAGATATAATAATATGTAATACACTAACATTATAACTAAAAAGGTGAGTAATATTAACAATATTTTTTTTTTGTAATCTATATTAATTATGTTGGATTGTGTATTGGGAGGTAGGGATTAAGTGGGGATGAATATCCAAGTTGGGGGTGGGGCGGGGATGCATGATTTGAAATTGTACCCACTGGGACGGGGATTGGGCACACATGAATTTTGGGCCCGCCGCGGGAATGGAGATGAAAATTTTAGGTGGGGATGGCGATGGGAAGACGAAAATACGCCCCACCCCATTGAAATCCGTACCTGCATCGACAACTCCCATTTTCCCAAAACCACTAAAACTCCACCCTTAAAAACACCCAAATTCTCTAAAAACCACCTTTCCGCGGCATAAAACCCCCACCCATTCCTTCCCCCACCATCGGAACCCTAGTGTTAGGGTTTCGATAATGGTGGAGGTTTCCCAAAGGGACAGTTGGGGGTTTTACATACGCGGCTAGAAGGTGGTTTTTATGGATTTCGGGGGTTTTACAGTTGGTGATTTTCGAGGAAGGGGCAGCGGTTGTTGGGAAGGACAGTGTCGGAGCAGGGGAGGGCACAAGGTGGCGACGGGGGATCTAACTGGCTGAGCGTTGCCGGAAATGAGTGGTGGTCGGGCTGACTTTTTTTATTTTTATTTTCTAGCTTATCTTATTTTTGTAATATTTCAACTAATCATGTAGTTCCACACGTCAATTAAACCCCAAAAAATTACCTTTTTAACAGATTATCGGTCGCTCAAGACCATTTTAAACGAATGATCCTTAAAGTTCGGAATCTACGTTTCTTATTGAATTGGGACGTCTTCACTAACCTTTTTTTTTTGTTTTTTCCTCAACATTTCGTTATTCTATGTATAGCTGTATCATTCTTCAAAAAAAAAAATGTATAGCTGTATCATTCTTCCGCAAATATTTGTGTCAAGATTGAATGTCACACTAAGATTTTATTTTATTTTTTTTTGTAAAAAAAAAAAAACTCTCACATAATCACATGATTCACAAATCCCACCCTTGGGAGACATCTTATAAAACTTGATTATTGAAGGCTTTAACTTTGTTGTACCTTCAACAATGTCATTACAGTAATAGTTAGCGTTTATACATACCTTTCAATATTCGTCAAATTGTAGTTGCTTTGTATAATAAATAACCAGTGTGTCCTGGGCGATGCTCCAGATTGCTAGTTTGTACTTCTTTATTTTAATAATTATGTTCGATTTTGTTTGATAGTTACTATGTGATCCGGGCATCGCCTCAAATGTTACGATTTTTTTTCCTTCATATGTATTTATTTTCATATATTGTGAAGAATAAATAAATTGAATAACCTCTAATTTGAAAGAAATATATAATGTTAATCATGTGAAATTTGAAACACTAATAAAAGTTGGTTGAGATGGTAAGTGTGTAACCTTTATTTGTTGGAGGTTGCAGTTTTGAATCTAGATAAAATCATAATTTATTTATTTTGTTAAATGAATTGAAGTTGTGGCTTGCACGCATGTAATTTAAATAGTGACGTGGCATTTAATGTATATAGTATAGATATTCCGTTCGTACTAGTAGAAATAAGCTAGCTATAAGTATCATACATTCTTATGAGTTGTATTATATAATTTGCTCCAATTTTTATCATAAATAACCGATCAACTAGGTATGTATGTTTTCAGGAGCTTTATTTTTCGTTTTATACGATTAAATTTTCGCATTATTAAGTAATAACTTTTATATAATAACTGATTACTAACTAAGCTGAATGTAGGTGTTACATTCATAATAAAAAGAGAGCAAAAAATGGTTTTATCTACGGTGGTTTGTGGCTCAACAAATTTGGCTTTTGAATTAGATCATAATCACACTAATGGCACTAATGTTGTCACGGCGAAAAAGGAGCAAAGTTACAATGTCCGGAAAGAGATTGCTCTAGGCTGGAATAAGCACACCCCTTGCAGCCTTGACATCAAGGAACCCGAGGTTAACGATGAGCTGACCGGAGCAACGGAAGCTTATATGGCGGATGTTTTGGCAAGATACACGGATAGATGGCTTGAGAGGACCAAACACAATCTAGGTGATGATGACGATGATATTTAAGATTTCTCTAATTCATTTCATATCGCTCATTATTACTTCCCTTTTTTTGTTAGTTGACACATTTTGACTTTAACATTATTTACACACTTTTCTTTGACCATGTTTTTTAATTATATATAATGAAAAATATAGTCATGTGGGGGTTATGTTAGATTCGTCATGGTATATATTTTAAAACTATTAACTTTTGTTGAGTTTTACTTATCTGTAATTATATAATTATGTTAGATTCATCAGGTATATATTTTAAAACTATTAACGAGATGGAAATGTTGTTGCCCATAGTTTAGCTCGTTTAACACCTTTTATTATTGAACAAATTTGGGAGAACCATAGTCGTTGTGAGGTTTCTCCGTATGTATTGATGAATAAATTATCAATGTAATGACACCTTAATGGGTTTTCAAAAAAAAAAAAAAAAAAAAAAGTGGTTGAATTTGTGCATTTTAAAGCGGGACTTAAGAAACACGTCAACTAAAAAGATGTGGAGGGGAAGAAAATATAATTTTAGAACCCTTTTTTAAGAGGAAATATTGATGGGAATAATCCCACCTTTTGAGCATCGGAGATTAATAATCCCACCTTTGGGATTCTTTTTAATAATCTCACCTTTGTTGTCAATTCATTTTAATTAGGGTGGTGGTGGGCGCTAGTAAACGGAAATAAAGGTTGAAAATAGGGATGGGTTGGGGAGGCCTTGGCCACCGGCGGTGGTCATGGCAGGCTTAAGGTTTGATTGTTTTTCTTTATAAAAAATATTTTTACATTTTTCGAACCAACACATAAGCGACATGTGGCAATTATATTTTTTTTTACAAAAAATTTAACTCTGTCTCCAGGTTATCGGTTTCCGGGATTGAAGAGTGTCAAATTAGGGAGAAGAGAGAATGAATAGCTTTTGTATTGCTTGATTATTATTCATCAATAGGTTGAGTATTTATACAAAACCTAAACTCATAAGATAGGAAACAATCTTCCTAAAAGATATACGTCTAACCATAAACCCTAAAGATATATTCTCAAAATAATATCTTAACATAAATACCCTAATTAAATATATTATTCTCTTAAATGATATCTACGGAAAATATACCACACATATATTATTCGAAATCTCTAACACCCTCCCGCAATCGTAACGGCAGTAACACGAACGTTGCGATTGGAAATTTTTCACTTTATTGAAGCCGAGATGCACACTCTTGTGATGTCGCCTTCAATTTTTTTTTTCTTCTTTTTCAATGATGAGAATGTTCATCTTTTCGAACTCATCAGTCATCAATCAATCAAGCAGGAACGTCATTCTTTTCGAACCTGCAAATATAATAATTTTGGTTTTTCAGAGCAAAACCGAGCTCCAATCAAATATTGGTTTGTCAGAGTAAACCACACTCAAATTTCTTATTGGTCTTTCAGAGTAAACCACACTCAAATTTCTTATTGGTCTTTTAGAGTAAACCACACTCAAAATGGTCTTTTAGAGTAAACCACACTCAAATTTCTTATTGGTCTTTCAGAGTAAACCACACTCAAATCCAAAGGAGCAAAATTATGCTCGAATCAACTCACAAACCTTGTCTCACGGCACAAGGAGAACCAATTTCTTGTCTCACGACACAAGAGAGCCGAAAACTTTTTTTTTTCCATCTTTGAGAGTCAAAGACACACCAACAACTTTATTTTGATCTCAATGCTTAGAAAAGCCACGCTTGATGTAATGTATACATCAAGTCATCAACTCAAACTCTGCACCAACACTAACTTGCACAACGGAATAAACTAAAAAAAATGGTAATTTTTGCTAAAGGATCATCCCACCGGTGGGTTTAATTTCTAACCCACTGGTAGGGGGAAAATTTTTTTATGAACGGTCCCAAGATTTAACCTGCTCATGATACCATGTCAAATTAGGGACAAGAGAGAATGAATAGCTTTTGTATTGCTTGATTATTATTCATCAATAGGTTGAGTATTTATACAGAACCTAAGCTCATAAGATATGAAACAATCTTCCTAAAAGATATACGTCTAACCATAAACCCTAAAGATATATTCTCAAAATAATATCTTAACATAAATATCCTAATTAAATATATTATTCTCTTAAATGATATCTATGGAAAATATACCACACATATATTTTCCGATATCTCTAACAAAGAGTGAAAATGCAAGTAAAAGTTGGGACGATTATTGCAGAATAATCGAATATTGTGATTATTTAAAGAAAATTGAGCAAAGTCGTTGGGATTATTAAATTAAAGTGTATTTTTCCTAAATTTTAAGGACAATAATCCATGACCACACTTCTCCGTTGAAAAATAATTAAATTAGAATAACCCAACCATGTTTATATTTAAATTTTAACTAGTATGTAGTCCGAGTGTTGCACCGGTTGCTACTTTAATTAGACCTTGTGATTTTCAATTATATACATTTATTTTCATTTTTATAACATAGTTTATGATTGGCTTAGATGGTTAAGTAATTATCTTTCTTATAAAAAGTTGGGTGTTCGAATCCCCTTATCAACGTTTTTTTTATATGAATAATATTCTAGTTGATTGAATGAAAGATGGAGTAGGTGATGTGGCTTGGTCTACGTGGCTCAGAGAAGTTAATATATTAGTACAGCTTTTGTAATAGAGTATTGGCTCAGAGAAGTTCTTAGTAACGCCTTTTAATATATTAGTACATCTTTTGTAATAGAGTATTGTACATTTTTTTGAAACCAAGCTACGAATTTCATTATATAAGGTCTAATTCCGCCAAAGTGATCAAGTTTTGGGGAAAAGAACCCAACAATACAAACTTATTACAACCTCTAGCATCCCAACGTGCTACATTAATCAAGCATGACCAACTTTTATAATAGAGTAGGTATTGTACATTATATACTTAATTTATTATTATTATTATTATTATTATTATTATTATTATTATTATTATTATTATTATTATTATTATTATTATTATTATTATTATTATTATTATATCTCAAAAACATACAAAATTATACAACCTATAGAAAATTAGTGGGAAGCCGAGATACAATCTGGGCCCCCACTCCTCTAGCTATAGAAAAGCCGATCCTAGTATAGATATGAGCTGCAGCAATTATATATTTAATTTGTGTTTATTATTATTATTATTATTATTATTATTATTATTATATCTCAAAAATAGACAAAGTTATACAATTTATAAAAAATTAGTGGGAGGTCGAGATACAATGTGGACCCCCACTCCTCTAGATATAGCAAAACTTACTCTAACTAGTGAAGATATGAGCAGCAATACGTGTCCCAATGACCAATGTCTTGTCTTGTATATATATTAAAATAAGATGAAACAAACTGACCTTGAGCTACAGCTAACGTGTGACTGTAGGATATCAACTGAATTCAGACTTTAACTATGATGCTCTTGGTCCTTTGCAACGACTGTCAATTAACAACGCCGGTGATCCATTTATTGCGGGCAACTATGGTGTGCACTCAAGGGACTTCGAAGTAGGTGTATTAGATTGGTTTGCTCGTCTCTGGGAGATCAACAAGAATGAATATTGGGGATATGTTACCAGTGGTGGAACAGAAGGAAACCTACATGGCCTACTTATAGGGTAAGTGAGCCAATATTAAATTTTCAGTAAAAAAAACAGTAAATAATATAAGTGGTGTATGATAAATAAAACACTAATTTATGAAAATCAATTTATTAAATTCTAATATGTATCAAAGTTAATTTTATCATCAAAAGCTAGATGAAAGCCCATGCAATACAAAGATTTTATTTACCTGATTTTCTTATCTGAACTTAACTGAACTTTTTAGAACTTAGTTGAACTTATTAAAACTTATTTTAGTTGTAATTTGAAGTTGGGCAACCCTTATCAGAACTTATTTTTCCATAACTGAACTTATTTTTACTGAACTGAACTTATCAGAACTACTTATTTTAACTTAAATGAACTTATTTGAACTTATTAAACCTGAAATAAGAAAAAATAAGGTGAACAGAACAGACCGTTAGAGAAGAAAAAATAAACAACATTGCTATAGCCTATTCAAAAAGTCTAAGCTTTAATGTAATTTATAAATTTATGATGCAACCTTATTCGTTAATAAGGTTAGTTACGTGTTAATTTTTATTAAAAAAAAAAGTAATTTTAACTATATATATGTTATGTCATTTATAGGATTAACTTTTTATGTGAAAAGATATTTTTTTGTTATTGTTGTTATTTTCAATAATTTAAATCCTAAACCATTATTCGTCGTTTTTATATTTAAAATCAAATTCTCAAACTTATTAGTTAATTTTGCTAATGCGATGATTGTATTTCTTTTAAATTTTAGAATAAAATACAAATCTCTTTTATCATTGCTTAAAATAAGCCCTTGTTTATACGTTTAGTTATGATAAAATATAAAAAGGACATTAATTATTAACGATATAGATTAGTTTTTTTTAATACGATTTTTTTAGTATTAATTTTATTCAAGTTAATTTTTAAAAAATCATAATATTACGTGACGCTTTATTTAAAATTATAATTTTGCGTGGCGCTCTACCCTTTTCTAAAAAAAATAAATAAAGAATATCCTACGTATTGTTCTAAAATTTTGGGGAAAAACTTTATGTACTCCATATGTAATTGATATTTTGATTATTACTAAAACTAAGTGAGCAATACGAAGTTGTAGACATATTAAACATTTTTTTTTTCTCCGTAGGAGAGAAATGTTTCCTGATGGAATATTGTATGCTTCGAAAGAGGCACACTACTCGGTCTTTAAAGTTGCACGTATGTACCGAATGAATTGTGTTAAGGTTGAAACACTAGCTTCTGGGGTGATTGATTGTAGAGATTTGAAGAAATGTCTTCTTAACAACAAAGATAAACCTGCCATCATGAATATGGCCATAGGTATTCCTTTTACTTCCTTTTTTTTTTTTTTAATAATACACAATTAAGCTCAGATCGATCGAGTACATGATGATGCTTGATCTTTCAGTGTTACATAAGGATGTATATTACTTGTATTAAGCGATTATGGTACTCGTAACATTATAAATTTATACTTGTAATCAACCCACTAAACGCAATGGTATGACCCATTTGCGGTCTCTTGTTGCAGGGACTACGGTAAAAGGTGCTATTGATGATATTGATCTTGTGGTACAAACACTTGAAGAGTGTGGTTTCCCACGCAATCGATTCTATATCCATTGTGATGCAGCCTTGTTTGGTCTTATGCTTCCATTCCTAAATCAGGTTAGTAACTATCTTATAATTTAAATATTACATACGATAATAAAAATAGAACTTAGGACAATTTGCAAGGAAGGTTCTTTTAAGTGATTGACCTTGTGAGAAAGGCTCTTTTATAAAAAAAAAAGGTGGCATATAAGGTCCTTATATCATATTTGGGTTGTGGGGAGAGTCCTTTGACCAATTTCCGGTGTTCACCAAATTTTCCGGCAGAAAATAGTCACGCGCACAGTACGTGACCACTTAAATGAACTTTTTTTTCCCGTCTTTTTCCATCTATTGCCCTTTTTCTCCCTTATAAAACCCTAATTTTAGAACCAAACAAATCCCAAATCTTCAATTCTTATCCCTAAAATTAAAATTGAAGTCCAAATAAAGTCATTCACCTTACCAATTTTCACATTACCTACTTCGACTGGCATAATGGTGCCTTCAATTTTGATTTGAGAGATAAGAATTATTACAGGTATGTTCATTCCTCCTTTTTTTTTTAATCGGGTGCACCAAGGTGCACTATCCTATTTTCAAAAATATTGTCATTTTACAATCTGCAACTTAATAATAAACAGTACTCTTATTAAGCACATTTACACCCTATCTAGCTAGTAGGTAGTCATCAAATTTCATGCACACCCATGTCTTACCGCACCATATACCCATGCAAGACTTAACTTGGTCATGCATAATTTGTGGTATGGTAGAATGGACACTTTTGGTGGGAAAACGCGCCTAATTAAGCAATGAAACTTACGGAGTAGACACCATCATGTTTTGGGAAAGCTAATAGATTTTAAATACCATGCATCATCATATCACTTCCTTGATTTTTCTTTTCACACTAATGTATTATCATTTTCTTGTCCGAATGTACCATATAGGCGCCTCATATAACATTCAAGAAGCCAATTGATAGTGTATGTGTTTCGGGCCACAAATTCGTGGGAACCCCGATGCCTTGTGGTGTTCAGATGATTAGGATAGAACACATTAATGCTCTAGCAAGGACTAATGTAGAGTATATAGCCACAATGGATACTACAATCATGGGAAGTAGGAACGGTCAAGCCCCCGTCTTCTTATGGTATGCATTGAACCGCAAAGGGTACAATGGACTCAAGAAAGAGGTTCAAAATTGCCTAATCTTAGCCCGTTACCTTAAAGACCGGCTTAGAGAGGCCGGAGTTAGTGTCATGCTCAATGAGCTAAGCAACACCGTGGTATTCGAACGTCCACAAGATGAGGAGTTTATACGATACTGGCAGCTCTCTTGTCAAGGGAACATAGCTCATGTAATTGTCATGCCTAATATGACGAAGAAGACGTTGGATACTTTCCTCGACGAGCTAGTTGAAGAGCGTTGGATTTGGTTCAAAGACGGGAAAAATCAACCTCCTTGTGTTGCTTCTGATATTGGCAAAGAGAATTGTGTTTGCCCTTTGCATATCTGAACATTCGCTTGCTAGTTTGATGGTTTCATTAAGATGCATTACTTTTCATTTATTTATGTTTTGAGCATGTATGTAATACTACCTCCAGTTCGCATTACTTACAACAGAGGGGTTTTATTTGTGAGACATAAAATATTCCTTTGTTGTGAGTAATGCGAACCGAAAGTATACTGTACAAGTGTATTTATGATGGTGTGTATGGATTTTATTATTGAAATATTAATGTTTTGTGTTTTAAGTTTAGATTATATATAGAGCAAATTTCTAGAATTCTAGATATAATTAATCCTAAAAATTTAAACCAATTTACAACTAACTTTGGTTGCAATATTAAATTACTTGAATAAAATTGAAAGTATCAAATACGGCATTAATCCTCTCTAGAGTCTCTATGTAAATAATTCACATGTAGCTTTAAAATTCAAATCCTCTATGCAATTTATGCAAAATAGTGTGTGGAGGTAAAACTTTGGCAGGCCAAGCAAGATGGCAGTCGCAGAAACCATAGCCATCAAGGCTACTACAAAAGCGTGGCTACATGATCAGCCGTGGCTACTTGATTAGCCACTAGAGGAGCTTCGACTTGCGTTGATTTTTTGGGTTTCAACTTTCAAGCTAAGTAGAGCAGATCAAATTTAACCCGACCACTTGGCCAGTCCAAATTTTGGCTGGCTTTGGGAAAAAAAATAGACCAAAGTCAACTCAGGCCCGTCCAACCCAACCCAACCCAATTTGTTCAGAAAACTTGTCTCGGGTTTGGATATGCATTTTAATTTAATGATTTTTAAGTTATTGTTTTTATAGACCCGGCTCTTTTATATTTTACGGGTCTAGGCAAGCATTTTATGGCCCAAACCTAGGCATGGCCTGACCAAACGGACTATTTTATCTTGCCTTGGACCAGCTCAAAGCCAACCCAACCCGCCCTTTGATTATCTCTACTTTCAAGGACTAGCTATGAATTGTGATCAACATAATTGGGTTACATCAAAGCATTTTTGGACGACAGGGGAGGACCAAATTAAATTTTGGGTCTTATTGGTACTTTTAGGCAGGCCTATTCAATGCAGGCTCTAAATGGTTGAAGACTTTGGGTGTTTACTTGTTTGCATTTTATATTTTCTCTGTTTCTTTGATACTTGTCACATATTTTTTTGTACGATATTTAAGAAAAGTAAGTCTTATAAGGAGTACTATGTTTTAAGACACTTAAGTCTTAAATGGGGCTGAGAGATTGGTAGAAGTATAATTATGTGGGCCATGATGAGCTTGTTTTGAGTAGGGCAGTTTAGGGCTACAAATAAACATTTCTAGTGTGTTTCTATTTAGTGGTAAATGTTACCTCTAGAGTAGGGATGGCAATTTAATCTGAGTTCGATTCGAATTCGATCCGAAGGAAAAAATCCGATTCGAATCCATTTAAAATTAGTCTGAGTCCGAATCCGATAAAATAGATCCGAATCCGAATAGGAGGTGGATCGGATTTGGACCATACGCAAAGTCAACGGAGTCTGATCCGAGTCCGAATCCGAGAGTATAAGCATATGCTATATAACTTGGGACAATTATTTGCTTGTTTTGTACCAAAATTTTGTTATGTAACTTAGTTTATAATTTAAATATGTTATGTTTATACTTTAATTGGTATGACAATACAAGAAATTATAGGTATATGACATTACGAAAAATAAAAATAAAAAAATATTCGGATCATTTCGGAGGTCCGTATAAACGGACCGGATTCGGATCCGAAAATTACGAGTCAGAACGGATTCAGACTCGGATTTTTCGGATTCAGACTCGAATTCGAGTCCATTGTCCGTTTACATGTCTGTAGCCCGTTTACTAGCTTGATCTTATTCACGCATTCATAATTACATTGAATAATTTTCGCAGATCATAATCGACTAATCGTGTTTTAAGGTATCTCATTAATATTTTTAAGGTATCTTCTACTACCTAAAAAGCCCTTTAGTCAAACTAGATTTATTTCACAAGTTTTTATTTTTATTCATATCACATCTCTTAATTCGTTATTATTTATGAACTACAGACATGTTCACATTTATTGAACTGAATTGAATTGAGCTGAACTGAATATTTTATGAAAGAGATAAATTAGGAGCTGAACTTAAATGAATTAATTGGAGCTGAACTGAAAAAAAGCTGAAGTGAACATGCCCTACATTGTATCGTACCTTAAATAAATTTCATTTTTTGTGCACATGTTTTACAAGGTATTAAAATTACAGCTGTTAAAAGTGACATGATACAACAACATGATATTAATCAAACATAAAAAACTAATAGGGTTATCAGTATAAGAGTTTTTGATACGTTTAATCAAATAGAACACGACATGACGAGTCAATAATATATACTGTATATACTAAAAGACACATTAGCAATGACACATATCATCTCCTAGTGGGTCCTAGTTATTTAATCTATTAGTTAAAAATACAAATCATTTAACATCATTTTTTTTACACATATTCCATAATAATTTGTAGTAATATTTGAAATAAAAAAAGATTTCACAAATCTTTCTAAAAAAAATTCGAACTATTATTCCTCGACTAATTTAGGATTATAACATCAATCAATAACCTATAATTGTATATAACTATAGTCACCGTGCATGCACATGATCTAACCTAGTTAACTAAATTAAATAAGGCAGGTTAGTGTTGAGATTCCCAACATACATGATTTGATACTAACGCAGCTCAACCAGCCTAAGAAACAAAAAGCTAATAGTATAGTACGTTTAAGGTATTCGTACCGTTCTAAGCTTAGCTCGCTATGGCTAAGAAATGATCTATTTATCAATCAGATGTCAAAAATGCCTTTTTACATGGTGATTAATTGTTTATATGCATCAACCTTTAATGCTTTGTTGATCGGAGAGCACCCACCTATGTATGTCGGCTTCATCAGACTCTATATGGGTTGAAGCAAGTCCCTCGATCTTGGTACTAGCGCTTTGCGAATGTTTTGGTCAGATTGAGTTTTCAACTCTTTTTACTTTTCGCAGGGTGATGATATGACATATTTGCTTCTTTATGTTGATGATAATATTATATAAGCTGCCTCTTCTGACAGGTTTCGTGTGGGAATCATACCTCAGTTGCATGTGCAAATTGAGCTTCCTATGTCTGATTTGGGCCTTCTGAGTTATTTTGAGGGATCGCGGTGACATGTACTCCTTATTTGCTACGTTGTCAGCAAAAAATGCACATGAAATTTTAGAGCGTACAGGTATGGGCTCTTGTAAACTTGCAGCTACTCCAGTTGACACCAAAGAACCACCTTTTTTTGGATCCTACTTTGTATCGCAGTTTAGCAGTTGTTGCGCTCTTCATATACCTTACTTTCAGTGGCCTGATATTTCCTATGCGGTGCAACAAGTGTGTCTTTTTATGCATGATGCCCACCGTCGGGAATCTCATTATTATGATGCTTTGAAGCGCATTCTGCGCTATGTTTAGGATACCATTGATCATGACTTACATTTATATCCGTCTGCTCATACTCATTTGATTACTTACACTGACGCTGACCGGGGAGGTTTTCCCGACACCTGTTGTTTCACATCATGTTATAGCTGCTTTCTTGGGACAACCTCGTTTCTTGGTCATCTAAGTGTTAACCTACATTATCTAAATCGAGTGCAGAATCAGAATTCGCAAATGTTGTCTATGAGGCTTGTTGGCCTCGTATTCTTTTTATTAGAGCTACATTGTCCTCTTCGTCAAGCTACTATTATTTATTGTGAAAATGCCTGCGCCATCTACCTTTCTAGCTATCAACCCGGTACAATACCAACACACCAAACATGTGGAGATGGATATATAGCTACAAGCCTACAAGGGATACTAAAATATCATATATTCATATGGAGTAGGAACAACCTAGTTTCCATCTTCTTATGGTATGCCTTGAGCCGCAAACGATACAATGGACTCAAGAAAAGAGGTTCAAAAGTGCCTAATTGTTAGGGCCTATAATTAGTATTTATATTGTATAGTTAACGGGCCTATTTATTGTGCCCTAATCTCTTGTATAAATACTCTAATCCATACTCTAATGAAAATACGGAAAATCTTTTCTTGACATGGTATCGGAGCCTCTATACTCTAATCACTAAAACCCTAAATTTCTGATTTTTTTTTTCTTCTACTCTACTGCTCTATTCGATTGATCATGGAGGATGGAAAGCTTGATCCTTCTTTTCCTTTTTATCTCGGTTCTGGAGATCAACCAGGGAATTTGATTACCCATATCGTGTTGAAGGGTGACAATTATCTTGCTTGGTCTCGGGCTATCACTCTATCGTTGGAATCGCGGCGGAAATACGAATCTTTTCTTGACACTAATCATAGCCTATTACCTTAAACAACGGCTTGGTGGGGCTGGGGTTAGTGTCATGCTCAATGAGCTAAGCAACACCGTGATATTCGAAACGTCCAGGCCACAAGATGAGAAGTTTATACGATACTGGCAGCTGTCTTGTCAAGGGAACATAGCTCATGTAATTGTCATGCTTAATGTTACAATTTAACCCTAGGATACTTTCCTCGATGAACTAGTTTAAAAGCGTTCGATTTGGTTAAAAGACGAGAAAAATCAACCTCAAAGAGAATTGTGTTTGCCCTTTGCATAATTGAACATTTGCTTGCTTATATCGTCGTTGTGTATCATGTAATTTAGTAAATCAACATAATAAGATAAATTTGTGGTTAAAAGACATGAAGATATATATACATGTATATAATAGTGTGTATGGATTTTTTATTCGCTCAATGGATAATATTTTGCACTGTTTACAGATTAGTGCAAATTTCTAGATATAGTCCGCAACATTTAAACCAATTAACAGCTAAATATATGGTGGCAATTTTTAATTACTTGAATAGAAAGTAGCAAAAACAAAGTAATGGGTCTCCAAAATCAATCTTCTCTACAGTCTCTACGACGATACAAAGCAAGATTTGATGTAATTGCTTGAGAATTCACATTGTTTTTTTTGGTGTTTCACCCATTTCACCCTTTGGGATAATCCGAATTCGGATCAATTTTGGGTAGTTAGGTTCCAGTCCCCTCCCAATTGTTGTTGCGGGGATCGAACACGAGTCCTCCCTACCAAGTGTAGTTCCAATTATCACTACACCAACAAACAATTGGTTTGAGAATTCACCTTATAATCGTAAAGTCGTATCCTCTCAAAAGCAATTTATGCAATAGCAAAATTGTGCATGAAGGTAAAAAACAGGCAGCCGAGGCAAGATGACAGTCGCGGAAACCATAGCAATCGTGGCCACTGCAAAAGCTGTGATACATTTGGTGGCTGCTCGATCGGGCTTTAGAGGAGCTACGACTTGCTTTGAGTTTCTAGGACAAGCTATGAATTATACTCAACAAAAAAATTGGGTTACATCAAAGCATTTTTGGATCTTATTGGCACATTTAGGCAGCCCTAATCATGCAGGCCCTAAAAGGTTAGAAGACTTTGGTGCAAAAGGGCCATATGCCCATATGCATTGGGGTGTCATTATATTGCTTGTTGGATGAAAATTGTGGTCATTGTATTAAATCAAATTACAAGATTTGCAACTGTTTATTTTTATTGACTAATGTAAACCGCTGATATAGTTTACTTTTTATTTTATTTGTAATATTTTTTTCAAAAAATAATAATTAAAAACTACCACGTTCTTTTTCCGTTTCTTCTTTGTTTACTTAAGTATTTTTTTCCTTTCCTTCTCTTCAATCTTTCTTCATTGTTTTATTTGTTTTGAAGTGGATACAAATAATTGATGCTTCATTGTTCTTTTGCAAACCAGTTGTCTACACTTGCAGTTAAAGTATTTTTAAAGACCAAAGTATATCTTTTCAATATTGCCGCATGCATCAAGTACCTATAAATCTGTAATAAAGCAATCTTGAATTCAAGTAACTCTATTTGAATGGTTGGACTTGGAGCCAATTGTTATAATCAGTATACATGGATTATATGAAGCTGATTCAGTAACTAGAATCAGATGAACAAGAGAGAGAAAGTAAGAAATAGAGAGAGAAAGTTTGGGAATTAATTTGTTATTGAATTATGAAGTCAGAGCATTAATTACAGAAGAAGAAAGCTTATATACAACGAATATTCTAACTAACTTGCCAGCTAGGATTAATTAGTTACAGGCCTAAAATGGGTTTGTTATTCTAACAACCCATATATATTATCATCCCCCCCTCAAGCTGGAATAGGTGGAGGATCAGGAACAACCATTCCAAGCTTGATAGTTAGGCGTCTGTGTTGATCAGCACCAAGAGGTTTGGTGAAAAGATCAGCTAGCTGATTCTGGGAGCTTACATGCTGAGTAGTAATAAAACCAGATTCAACATTTTCTCTGACATAATGAGCATCAATTTTGAAATGTTTAGTACGCTCATGCATACAAGGGTTCTCAGCTATATACTGAGCTGAAATATTGTCACAATATAGAGGAATAGGCAGAGGAGGCTGAATGTGTAAATCAGAAAGCATATTTGCCACCTATTGCAATTCACTAGTAGTGTGACTCATGCTACGATATTCAGACTCTGTAGAACTCTTAGAGACTACTTTTTGTTTCTTAGTTTTCTAGGAAATTAAGGAAGAACCAAGAAACACACAAAAGCCTGTTAAGGACCTTGCTGAATATGAGCAGGTACCCCAATCAGCATCACAATATGCAAGAAGATTCAAAGTGTTGTGAGCTGAATAGAAAAGACCATGATGCAAAGTACCTTTAAGATACCTCAAAACATGTTGAGCTGCTTGAAAATGAGGTAACCTTGGATCTTGAAGAAACTGACTCAAATGCTGAACAACATATGAGATATCTGGCCTTGTCATGTTTAAGTATAAGAGCTTGCCAATTATTCTTCTATAAACCTCTGGATCCTGAAGTCTGTCACCATCAGTCTTATGAAGCTTGAGACCTTTTGGAAGAGGAAAATCTGCTGGTTTACAGTCCATCATTGAAGTGTTCTACAACAAATCAAGGATATACTTTCTCTGATTGAGAAGAATACCACTTGAATCCCTTGTAACTTCAATGCCCAGAAAATATTTAAGAGGACCAAGGTCTTTAATGGTGAACTTCAAATGAAGTTTATCCTTCAACTGCTGAATTGAAGACAATGAAGTACCAGCAATGATAAGGTCATCTACATATGCTACAACCACCAGAAACTCAGAACCAGCAAAAGAGACAAACATGGAGTAGTCATATTTAGATTGAATGAATCCAAGGCTAATCAAGAATTTTGACAGTTCAAGATTCCATTGTCTTGAAGCTTGTCTCAAACCATAAAGAGATCTCCTCAACTTACAAACTTGACCAGGCTTGGCCTTACTGTAACCCGGAGGAGGAAGCATATACAAATCTTCATCAACATAACCATGAAGAAAAGCATTGTTTATGTCTAACTGATGTAATTCAAGATTACATGCTGCAGCAAGAGCAATAATCAGCCTAACAGTTGTAAATTTGGCAACTGGGCTAAAAGTATGCTTGAAATCCTTGCCCTTGATTTGTCTATCACCTCTTGCAACCAACCTCCCTTTGCATCTTTCAATAGTACCATCAGGATTGAATTTGGTTTTATAAACCCACTTACACCCAATGGGCTTCACACCATGTGGTAAATCAACCACATCCCAAGTACCATTCTTCTTCAAAGCATCCAATTCCTTATCCATAGCTTCCACCCACCTAGGATCATGCTTAGCCTGACTGTAAGAGGCAGGTTCAACAGAAGAAAAAACATTTGCAAGACTAGCAAGATGATCAGGAGAAAACTGAGACAACTCAGGACAAGTATATACATTGAAACTTGAAGACTGAGAAGAACCAGTATCAACAGGATTAATATGGATATACAAGGAAAACACATTTCTTAGCCCTCACTGCAAACTTATCAGAAGACTTACAAGAAGCATAACAAAGACATCCAACAACCCTAAGATGAGCATAATCTGGAGGTTTCCCCAATAACCATTCAAAAGGAGACTTCCAACCCAAAATAGCAGTAGGCATCATATTTATTAAGTATGTTGCAGCAAGCAAGCAGTCACCCCAAAACTTAATTGGCAGTCGATGAAACCTTATGGCCCTAGCAGTCTCAAGCAAGTGTCTATGTTTGCGCTCAACCCTCCCATTTTGTTAAGGAACACCAGGCAAACTCTTTTGATGAACAATACCCTTACTATAAAAAAGAACAGAACAAGTATCTTGAACAATCTCTGTCCCATTATCACTCCTTAGGATCTTGACAGAAGTACTAAATTGATTTTCAACATAGGCTAAGAAATATTTCATAATTTCAGGCACTTGTGTCTTAGAACTGACTAAATGAGTCCAGGTAGTTCTTGAAAAATCATCAAGAATAGTTAGAAAATAACGTGCACCAGTGAGAGTAGGCTGTCTATAAGGACCCCATAGATCCACATGAATCAATGAGAAAGCAGAAGAGGCATGTGAAGAAGAAATGGGAAAAGGAGATTTATGTGATTTGGCAAAAATACAAGATTCACAACAGAAATCAGAGATTTTATTGAAATCAAAATTCATAGGAACAGACAACTTTGACAACCTATGAACAGAAATATGTCCCAACCTAGCATGAATAGTGTTTCGGGGTTTTCTGATGTCCTGCGGGAGAGTTACAATTCCGAGACTGGAACCGGACGCCTGTACCTGCAAAATAACGGAGACTCCTGGTGGTGGGAGCTCCGCCTCCAACGGTCAAGTTAGTACTTGATTAAGGAGTAATTAATGCGGAAATTAAAGTGATTGGGTCTCTCTAGGTGAGAGTGTTTAATGTAGGTAATTTGCTTTGTTAGCGAGATCAGCCGGTTATTAATGTGTGTAATTAATGTGTTTTTTCGTAATCCCCCTTAATGAGGATTAAGGGAGGTATTTATAACCTGCCTAGGTTTAGGTTAACCTAGGGCCGATTGGGCTTCCCTCGGAAGTTGGGCCTGGGTGGCCGGTTTCTCCATTAGGCATGGAGTTTGCCACATGTCATGACATAATAGGTCCAAGGTGGACGAATAAGCGCGTGCCACGTGGCAAGCCCTGACAGTTCCAACTGGGGGACACTTGGCAGGACCTGATTGGCCCACGTGGCGCATTCCGATTGGTGGGAGCAAAATCCCCTAATCATTTGCCCCTCACATGTGGCACGTGATTGGTCACGTGTTACCTGTGACAGGTGTCGCACTGTAACAGGCGGCGACCTTCTACAGGTGTCAGTCGGCGAAAGGACGAGAGATTTTCCCGCCCAAATTTTGAATTCTGAAAGTGACCCTTCGCCTTCTCACTTCGCTTATATAAGGGAGGATTGTCTTGAGTCATTTTCACACTTTGAGAACTTTTTGAGAAAATTCGGACCCCTGAACTTGCTCTGACATTTCGGACCTTTTCTGCCTACCGCCTGTTCTGACAAGCCGACTGCACAGGATTTTCAGAACTTCATCAACCGTCACTCGTTCAGGTAACTGTCAGTTCTCTTACTCTTAATTTTCTTTTTATTTTTTGAAATGGCACCACGGAAGCACACGACACGACCTAGGTTAGTGATCAGCCGGTCACCGGGGACGGCTGAATCTAGGACTAGGAGTGCCGCCTGCCTTTTTCCGGACCCATCTTTGCCCTTTATACAAAGTCCGACTGTATCTGTGTCTATGCAGAGCAGGATGGCCAGAACGAAAAAGACTGCTAGGATCTCAAATTCAGACGGCTCCTCCCACAGGGTGCCGCTTAGTGAAACATCTGACCAGGCGCCAGATGTGGAAGTGAAACAAGGCGGCCTGAAAGCCGGCAATTCTGAGGGAGGAGTCATAGTGACCCCTTCCCATTTAACAGTTAACAATTCTGCTCCTTTTCAAAGAGAGGAGGCGGGCCCCTCCGGGAGAGGGGAGGAGTCGTCCTCTTCGGACTCGTCAGAGGACGATTCCGAGTCAAGCTCTTCTGGCCATGCTTCTTTGGACACAGAAGAGAAAAACAGCCGCCTGCAAGAGGCGAGACTTTCTCACGCAGTTGAGAAGGGGGACAATTGGGCGGAGCCATCCGCCTCTTACCGAGAGCTAAATACCCCCTACTACTGCACGGTACCTCGGGGCCGGATCACATCCATGCAAGAGAAAGTGGAGAGCTTTATTGCAAACCACACCATGGGCCCCGACTTTCTAGTGTTTGTGCCGGATCCAGAAGACACAGTCGTCTGGCCGGCTGGTTCCAGTTATGATAGCGCCTGCTTTGGCTGCTACGAGGCGGCCATCAAGGCAGGGCTTCGCTTCCCATTACATCCGGCTATTCAGCGGATCTTGGATGGGTATGAGTTGGGGTTATGGCAGTTAGCCCCAAACTCCTGGGTGAACGTACTCGGCTATGTGGCCGGGTGCGAACTACACGGGGTGGAGCCGAGCTTCGAGGCTTTCGCCCATATGAACTATCTCAGCCGGACCCCTAAGACAGGCGGTACCGGCTGGTATCAATTGACAAGCCACAGGGGCTACCTCATGACGAGAGGTAAAGCAAACAAGTGGAAGGACTGGCGGAGCACCTTCCTCATCATTGAGAGTTCAGACATTGAGCTGAACAAGCGCTTCAATAGGTGGAACAGGAATCCGCCCCTTCTTGCAGGCGGCCGTAGCATGCCGCCTGTTCCCCCCCCCCCAAGGCTAGGAAAGAGATCCTTGATAAAGGACTCTTTAAAGTAGAGTCGAGGGTCGACTCTACTTCAGGGGTACGAGAGCAAGTACCACTGCACTGCGTCCCGAGCTTCAAATGGCTCTACGACGAGTACTTTTTGATTGCCTGTGGCCTCAGCAGTCGGTGCTCAAGAGGTAGTCGGCCTGTCGAATACTCTGTTGTTCCATACATTTCTTGTTATGACTTTTATTAACTTTGTTGTTTGTTTTTGCAGCTGACGCCATGAGCAAAATCACCGCCTCCAAGACTGCGGCGGCCATGTTGCGGGCCTCCATTATGCAACAAGCTTCAACCGACTCCCCCAAGAACGGGGCACCCTTGGTGAGCTCCGAACCTTTCACCCTCTTTTTGGAGTTGTGTTTATGCATATACTGACTTTTTTCTTCTTTTTTAGACGGGTGCTCCAAGAGCTTCATCTTCCCAACAGCCGGACCCCAAGGCCCGGAGGACGACTGTTGCGAGCTCTCCTGGTTCTGCCAGGAAACAGGTGGCGGCTGAGAAACAGCCGGCCACTTCTTCTAAAACTCCAACTGGGCCGCCTAGAAGTATGAAGTTGTCCTTGTAAATTTTAGACTTGATCCCTTTTTTACTAGGTCTAATCCGTTTGTTTATGCTTGATGCAGCCGGCCCTCAGGAGCCTGACTTGGTAGAGATGGCCAAGTCTATGATCAGGGCAGTTCCTCCAGCTGAAAGGGAGGCGGTCAAGGGTTTCGGCACCCTTGACCTAGACGGGATTGCAGGGGTCCTTGCTGAGGTATACTTAGCATATTTTTGAGTATTTGAATTTCTGGACGCCTGTTTTCTTTTTGTTTGGAAACTAACGCCTGTTCCTTTGTACTTAGGCCCTGCTCCGAGTGAACGGCCTTCGCAAGCCGCTTGATCGGAAGAACAAAGAGGTAAAGGCTGCAAAAGCTATGGCCGCCTCTGACTGTGATAAGGCAATGTTTCAAATTGCCCAAAATGAAGTTCTAACCATTGATATTCTTTATTATCAGGCGCAGGCTACCGCCGCTGTTCGGGCTCAGTTAGAGGCGGCCCAGAAGAGGAATGGCGAGCTGGAGGCGACCATCACCAATCTCAAGGCCGAGCTGAAACCTCTTCGCCTAAAGATGTACTCATACGAAGCCTTGGAGAAATCCTTGGCCAGCGTAAAAGAACGCCTGGTGACCCAAGAGAAGAGTCTTACCCAAGAGCTCTCGGAAAAGGCCGAGCAAGAGAAGAAAGAGCTGGTCCGGGAGATGATGGAAGACTCCGCTCAAATCCAGCGCATGACTTGGGGCCGCCTCTTCCCTAATGCCGACTTTGCCTCATGGGAAAAAACGTACCGCCAGTGTTCGGATACATATAATCAAGAGATCCTGGCGGCTGCTGAGGAAGAGGCGTTGGAGGAAGCGTTGGAGGAGGAGGAGCCGGTAGTGGCGCTTGTGCCGCTTGGGGGTAAGGCATCAAAAAAGGATGCAGCTGAAGCCGAGTCCAGCAAGAAGAGTGCTGACCAGGCGGCAGCTGCTAATATTGAAGATCTGCCCCCTTCTTAAGCTTTATGTATTCTTTCCACGGCCTGCGTGCCGTTTATTTTGTATTTACCCGGCCAGGGGACCGGGGCTTTGAATATTTTGCCGGTCTTTAATGACCGGCTTCTTTTTAATGAATTTTTGTTTTGCCTCAAATTTGTCTAAGTATTCCATATTCTAATATCCAATTGTTCACTAGACCGATTGTTTTACATGGCCGCTAGTTGCAGACAGGTACGGATAGTTAGTCACGCCGCCTATGCCCCTGGACGACTGGTTTTCTGTTTCCAGGATAGACGATCAGTCGGCCATTTATCCAATCGGCATTCGAACTATTTTGTCTGGATCCTTTTTAGGCAGGCGGTCCTGTCATTTGTAAATTTAACCAAGTAGGAAAGTGGTCTGACCAAGTAAACATGAGTGTTACCTAGTCGCCAAGGAACTGAGTAGTAGAGATAACAAGCGGCGGGTACCGGTTGTTTCCCTTTATTCGCCAATGTTTGTTGGCTTTTAACTCATAATTTGTTAACCTAGCAGGAGTAGTGATTGAGAGCCCCTGTTTGCTAAAAACAGGCGGACGACTCATACCTTTTAGGCTCCATACTAAGTTTGAGGGAGTGACTATAAGTTAACATAGGAGTTACTTAGTCTCCGTCACACTCTAGATTGAGTAGTAGAGGTACCAGGCGGCGGAGTCCGGCTGATCCCCTTGATTCGCCAATGTTTGTTGGCTATTAACTCAATAGGTTACCTAGTAGGAATAGGGGTTTGAGTGCCCCTGTTTGCCAAAAAACAGGCGGTCTACTCAAACCTTTTAGGTTCCATACCAAATTTGAGGGAGTGACTATGAGTTAACGTTGGAGTTACTCAGTCGCCGTCACTCTTGCTTGAGAAGTAGAGGTACCAGGCGGCGGATGTCGGCTAGACCCCTTGATTCGCCAATGTTTGTTGGCTATTAACTCAAGAGGTACCCCCTGCATTTGTCCCAAGTAATACAGGCGGTCATCTGACTCAGATGTCAACTGCTACCACTAGTTTGGTTAGTGATAGAGTTATCCTTGTCTTAAAAACGGCTACGTGGTTGCCCTTAGGGACAGTCGTATAGGTGCCGTGTAATTAGTTTATAGAACAATGTTCCACCCAAAAGGGAGCTGCTCTCTGCGACGAATTTCATCCGGAGGGATGCCGCCGGACGCCTGCTATGATGTTGGGACAGGTCGTATTAGTTTTGAAGATTGGATCAGTTGGCTTGGCGCCTGGTCTGATCATTCGGCCTGTGGCCTTGGTAAGTTCTTGGTGAACGTAGGTGCTAAGTAAAAGGAGGGTAGCCGCCTGTTAGGCACAGGGTCGACCAGACCCTAATCTTTTTAGCTAAGTATTAGGGGGGTGGCTATGTGTTTGGAACCAGTCGGCCATCTTCTTATGGAGAGTAGCCGACTATATGTCCAGACGACATGCCCCTATTGTGAGTAAAATACTCAATGGAGAGTAGCCGACTGTAAAGGTACAGACGGCATGCCCCTTTGAAAATAGAGTAAAATACTCAATGGAGAGTAGCCGACTATTTGTTAGTAGGCGTGCCCCTCTTAGTACAAAATTGAATAGTAAGGATGCAAACTTTTATTAAGTAGCTCTTGACTATTTACATCATTCAAAAGAAATATTTCTTAAGATTATCTACATTCCAAGTTCGAGGTAACGGTTGTCCGTCTGGTGTTTCCAGACGGTAGGTACCGTCCCTGACTTCCTCACAGATTTGGTAGGTTCCTTCCCAATTGGGAGTTAGTTTGCCAGACTCATTAGCCCTACCAACTGCTTCCATTTTTCTAAGTACAAAGTCCCATACTTTGAGTGGACGCCTGTGTACTTTTTTGTTGTATGATCTAGTCATTCTCAGGCGATAGATTTCATGGCGCAAGACAACATTGCCCTCTTTTCAGGAAGTGAGTCTAATGCCAGGCGCATGGCTTCCCAGTTTGCCTCTTCGTCATATAGCATTACTCGAAGAGTCGGCTCGTAGTGTTCTATTGGAAGAACAGCTTCCGCACCGCAAGTTAGGAGGAATGGAGTTTCTCCAGTCGCCCCTTTTTCAGTCGTCCTAATGGCCCAGAGAACATGTGGTAGTTCATCCGCCCATAGGCCGCCTGCTCGTTCAATCTTTTTCTTGAGACCGTCCGAGATGATTTTATTAAAGGCTTCTACCTGGCCGTTTGCTTGTGGACGGCCGACAGATGCAAAGTAGTTTGCAATTCCTTGGTCACCCAACCAGCTTTTGAGAACAGGCGTCTCAAATTGGGGACCATTATCAAAAACCATAGACATGGGAACCCCGAACCGAGTGATGACATTTTTCCAAATGAATGAAATTACATCCTTCGTCTTGATTCCCTTTACAGCCTCCGCCTCTACCCATTTAGTGAAGTAGTCAACGCCAACAAGTATGTACCTCCTTCCGCCTGTAGCAGGCGTATATGGACCCAGAATGTCCATGCCCCACTTAGCAAACGGTAGTGGGCTATGAATGGTAGTGAGGTCAGTAGCCGGACGGTGAATTAGTTTGCCAAACCTTTGGCACTTGTCACATTTTTTCACCATCTCCATTGCATCTGCTTCCAAAGTAGGCCAAAAGTAGCCCTGCCGCCTTGCCCTTTGAGCAAGCGTCCTACCGCCTATATGAGAAGCACAGTAACCAGAGTGAAGATCGTCTAGTATCTCGCGTCCCTTTTCTGGAGTAACACACTTTAAGAAGGGTTGAAGGTACCCCCTTTTGTGAAGTTCTCCCTTTATCATTTCAAAACAGGAGGCTCGTTTTTTCAGTGCTGCCGCCTGTTGAGGATCATCCGGCAGTGTACCGTTTGTCAGATATGCCCTGATTGAATCCATCCAAGTTGAGCTTCTGTCTAGGATTCCAATAGGGTTTTCCTCGATGCTTCTCTTCTCCATTACTTCCCAAAAAACTGTTCGAGGAGTATCAGAGGAGGCGGATGATGCTAATTTTGACAGTGCATCCGCCTAGTTGTTTTCTGATCTCGGCACTTGGATTAGATGGAAATCCTCAAGGGAGCCGACTGCTTGTCGGACCGCCTGTAAATACTTGATCATGGCCGGATGGGTTGCTTCGTATTCGCCATTGTACTGACTCACTATCAATTGTGAATCGGAACAGGCGTCTATTTTTCTTGCCCCTGCCGCCTTGCACATGCGGATCCCGGCTAGTAAAGCTTCATATTCTGCCTCATTGTTTGAAGCCTGAAAACTGAAGCGTAGAGCATACTCGTACCTGTCGCCCTCTGGCGACTGACATATGACGTCTGCTCCACAACCATTTGAAGTAGAGCTTTCGTCCACATATACCTTCCATACTTGGTCTGGAACTTGAGAGTCAGGAGGACGAGTCATCTCTACAATAAAGTCAGCAAAGGCTTGCCCCTTCACTGCTTTTCTAGGCTCGAAAGTAACTTTGAGGCTCTGTATTTCTATGGCCCATTTGATCATTCAGCCTGACGACTCCATGTTGGTAAGGGGCCGCTTGATAGGTTGGTCTGTATACACGACAACTGCATGTGCCAAAAAGTAGGGCTTTTTTGAGGAAGTGTTCCCCTAATAGTGGGGCCGCCTCCTGAGAAGCCGCCTGCAATGGTGTAGACGACTGCATCATCTGTATCGGAGTTGTCAGCCTGTTGATTCTTTTTGGCCGACAGCTTTTTTGAGGAAGTGTTCCCCGTAGATTTCTTGACATAAGTGTCAAGATCACCTTGCTCGGTCAGGCGGTCCAGATACCGCATGAGACTGATGCAGTCATTGGTGTGATGACCAACATCATCATGATAAGCACAGAATTTATCTTGGTTCCGGTTGTTTGCAGAACCCTTCATGGGGACCGGCTTCTCAATTGAGATCCGTCCCTTGATTTCTTTTAGGATAAACTGGTTATCCTTGTTAAACGCATACTTTGGGGAGTATGGTTTGAATTCTTTTTTCTTTTTCTGGGCCGGCTGTTTAGAGGAATCAGCCGCCCAGACCTCTTTTCTCTTCTCATCTTTGTTTGACGACTGTTTCTGTCGTCCTTCTCTTTTGTCGAACCTTTTCCCGTCCGACTGTTTTACCGTGCAAAGATCAGTCGCCTGTATATAGGCTTCTGCTTCAATCAAGGCCTCTTGAAGAGTCGCCACCCTTTTTCGAACCAAATCAAATTTGAAGGTAGACCCGTCTTTGAGACCTCTGAAAAAGTCAGTATAGGCTACCTCATCCGGTAACCCTTGAATCTGTATTCTCATCAGGTTAAACCGCCTGATGTAAGAACGAAGCCCCTCCTTCTCGCCCTGCTGAATTGTTCCTAAATCAAGGGTCGTTTTCTTCGCAGGGATGTTCATGGCGAAGTTGGAGGTGAACAAGTAAGCAAGCGTCCTGAAGCTATTTACACAACCAGTCGGCAGGTTGCCGAACCATTGTTATGCGATTCCTTTGAGAGTCGCTGGGAAACACTTGCACCAAGTGGGATCATCCAACCCTTGAAGGTACATCAGGTTGGTGAATGCCATCAGATGGTCTTCTGGGTTAGTAGTGCCGTCATAGGCGCCTACTAGTACATTTTTCACTTTGGCCGGCTGAGCGGCTTCAGTAATTTCCTTGGAGAAGGCCGACGGATGTTCACCAAGTCTAAGCAACCGTAGCTGCCAGTCCATAGGTTGGACGTTTTTTGCTGCAGGTCCACCAAACGGAGGTGGCTGCAAAAAATACTGTTGTTGCGACACAAATGGTAAGTTTGGTACCGCCTGGTCGCTATGAAAGCCGGACTGACGGGAGGTACCGCCTGACTGACTCTCATGATACGACTGAGTATGCCTCATCGAGGCATTTCGCAGACTGTCATGAAAGTTTGAAGTAGAGGCCGACTCTGACAATCGGTCACTTTTCTTCTGCTCTAGCAGTAGCCGAGCGTCTGTGAATGTTTGCTTCGACCCGTCCGCCTGAATATGACGAACAGGTTTCCTATTTCCTGTAGGAAAACGAAATTTTGTGAAATCAAGGGCAGGTGGCTCCCGCTTCCTAGATTTAGGATGAGGAGTCGCCTCTCGCCCTTGAACTGGCTTCCTCTTCAGTGAAGTGGAGGGTTTCTTAGCCGACTGCTCCTTGACTGGAGCAGGCGGCTTCTTGTTGATCAACTCTTGAATCTCTCCCTTGAAGTTCCTCATGAAGGTCATGAGTTCGTTCCTTGTGATGGGAGCAGACCCATCAGTCGGCTGTTGCCGAACAGGCGGTGCGCCTGCTGGCTCACTTCCAGTTTGAAGATGTTCCCGTTCCCTCCTTTCGGTATGACGGGTACGTCGGGCCCTTAGGGTCCCGTCTGAAGCTGTGTGAGCTTCAACTTCAAATTCACTCTCGGTATCATGGTCCGACTGAACTTGAGGGTCGTCTAGGGGACGCCTCTCTTCAGG
This sequence comes from Chenopodium quinoa, assembly GCF_001683475.1. Taxonomy (NCBI): domain Eukaryota; kingdom Viridiplantae; phylum Streptophyta; class Magnoliopsida; order Caryophyllales; family Amaranthaceae; genus Chenopodium; species Chenopodium quinoa. The sequence continues at coordinate 2,850,208 of NW_018744988.1, read as the reverse complement.
AGTCGGTACAGACTTGGATGCCATCTCAGAAGTACTCTCCCCACAGACGGCGCCAAATGTTTCGGGGTTTTCTGATGTCCTGCGGGAGAGTTACAATTCCGAGACTGGAACCGGACGCCTGTACCTGCAAAATAACGGAGACTCCTGGTGGTGGGAGCTCCGCCTCCAACGGTCAAGTTAGTACTTGATTAAGGAGTAATTAATGCGGAAATTAAAGTGATTGGGTCTCTCTAGGTGAGAGTGTTTAATGTAGGTAATTTGCTTTTTTAGCGAGATCAGCCGGTTATTACTGTGTGTAATTAATGTGTTTTTTCGTAATCCCCCTTAATGAGGATTAAGGGAGGTATTTATAACCTGCCTAGGTTTAGGTTAACCTAGGGCCGATTGGGCTTCCCTCGGAAGTTGGGCCTGGGTGGCCGGTTTCTCCATTAGGCATGGAGTTTGCCACATGTCATGACATAATAGGTCCAAGGTGGACGAATAAGCGCGTGCCACGTGGCAAGCCCTGACAGTTCCAACTGGGGGACACTTGGCAGGACCTGATTGGCCCACGTGGCGCATTCCGATTGGTGGGAGCAAAATCCCCTAATCAAATAGTACTAAGTTGAGGTACATCAGAATTTGTATGAAAAGAACAACTTGGCAAATCCTTAGCTGATTTATTCACAGAAAGACAAGCAACACTACTGAATTTGTATAAACCACCAATCTTGATGCCAACAGCTTTAACTTGACTAGTTGTAGAGTCCTGAAAAATATAAGAATCTTGCTTAAAAATGGCAACCAGATTATTTTGTTCTAAAAGCTTTCCCACGGAAAGCAAATTATGCCTAAAATCAGGTATCAACGGAACATTCCTTAGAACAATCCCAGGACATAACTCCACAGTTCCCATGTAATTCACCAATTTAACATGACCATCAGGTAGACCAACAGAAACAGGTTTCAGTAATTTAGTATATGAATCAAGCAAACATTTATCACAAACCATATGATCAGTAGCACCGGAATCAACAATCCAATCTGATTTACCAAAACAACTCAGAGTAGAATGAACGCTTGATGCAGAAATTATACCTGCAAAATTCAAAGAAGCATCCAAGCCATCTGAATGAAGACCTTGCTTGCCTTTTATCATCTTCATCATCTCCTTGCATACAACATTCACCAAGGAAGAATCCACAGCAGTATCACTGACCTTAGGCTCAGAATCATCAAACTCAAGAGGATTATCAGGTTGAGAAGAAACCTCAGATACATTAGCAGCCAGCTTAGGAGCAGAACCAGATTGCTTGTTTCTCATGGAAACAAACCATTCAGGATAACCATATAACTTGAAACACTGATCAACAGTATGACCAGGTCTCTTGCAATGCTCACATTTCCTATCAAACTTATCTGTCTTAAAACGTTTTGCATCTCTCTTTACATTATTCTGACTAGAAAATGAAGGCTGATGATTCTGCTTGAAAGAAACAAACGCACTAGTCTGAACTGATAAATCAGGTTTATCATTCAATTTGTGCTATCTCTCAATCTGAAGCAACATATAATACGCTCTATTCACATTTGGCAAAGGATCCATACTAATGATATTAGTTTTAGCATTATCATAATTTTGATTCAAACCAACAAGAAATTGAATCAGTTTCTGCTTCTGATCAGCAACAAGAATTTTCTTCAGAATTCCATAAGTACATGATGTACACATTCTATACCATATTTTACCCTCATTTTATAGCTATGTTCGTATGATTTTTAAGCTCTACGGAGCTATTTCTCGCTAATATCCTCCTCTCTAGTGTGGCTTGGTCTATTTGATTGATTTTGTAGGCATATGAAGATTTCCGGATGATTTGAACTTGTTTTAGATAGCCACGAAAGCTTATTAAGATGGAGGAGAATTTTACCCGTGTCCGCCCTGGAGGGCAACATTGCCCTGGCAGCCAGGGCGAAGAAGGAAAAGAAGAGAAGTCATGAGAAAGAATGGAAGAGTTCAACTTCCATCCGCCCGGACCGGGCGACATTGCCCTGGCAGACCGGGCGGACAAAAGCACTGCATATGAAAGATTTCTTGAAGGCGTAAGGTCGTTTTTGCTTCTCGCGCCCGACCGGGCGGAGTGTCGATGACCGCATTTTCCTATTTTTTCGGGTTTTCTTAATTAAAGGATATAAATACCCTTAGTAAAGCCCGACTAAAACATACTTAGTTATTATATTCTAGCTTTTAAACCTTCATTAGAACCCTAATATTCTCTCTAGATCTAGATTACATTTCACCTTCCAAGTTTTAATCTTTATTCATCAACAATTGGTACTTTTCTTCATTCAAGCAATTGGTATTCATCTTTATTTCTTCTTTTACTTTTAATTACTTATTAATCATGTTTTCTTCATTGATTATTGTTTTTGTTTTCGTTAATATGTGTGAGTAGTTTCTTTATTCCAAGATCTAGCGGATCCCGAATATGATAAATGCATGATTTAATTCTTTAAATTCTCTAATAATAATTGTAATTGATATGCTTAATTGATTATGCTTATGCCAATACTAGATTAGGGATAATTGGTATTGTTATTAATCCTTTGTTTTAATCGCAACGGGAGTTGGGTTTTAACGGATTTGAATAAATCAATTAAGGGTTTGAAGTTCATCACGGGAGTAGTTGAATGGATGATTAGGAAGTTAGAGTAATGTGCTTAAGGTCTTTAACTTACATGATTCCACGAAAGTAGGCTTGATTGTGATTAGAGAAGCCATTGATAACTCGGGAGAGACCATTGGTATTATTCATGGATTACTTTTCCTCATTAATCAATTGAATTATGTGTTAGGGGTAGAATGACTATTGCATTAATCGTATTCGTGGTGATGCTTGATCTTGGATGTTTTTAGCATTGATTTGTCATATTGTTTTGATTTAATCGTTTTAATTAGTTCTTTAGTTATTGATTCTCACTTATTTGAATTGGTTACTTGCTTAGTAATTGCTTGAGTATATTTAAATTAGTTGAACCATAGTCTCTTGGGATCCGACCCTTGCTTGCCCGTCTACATAGTAGTGGTCTAGTTAGGTTTATTTTTGTTAGGTACGCGACACGCCTATCAGTACACTTAGCTAATGCACCACAATCACAATCAGGAAAACCTTTTAACAATTAAATCTCATCCCAAACTCTTTTCAATTTAGAGTAATATTGAACAATCGAATCAGAATCTCGTTCAATAGACATCAATTTCTTATGTAAATCAAACAATTGAGGTGCATTAGATTGACCATACCTCTCCACAATTTCTTCATACAACTGATGAGCAGATTGTTGAAGTAGAAAACCTTCAGAAATGATTTTCTCCATCGAATTGAGCAACCAGGATTGAACCATGTAATCATTATGAATCCACTTCTGAAGATCCTCAGAATCTGGTGCAGGCCTTCTACAACTTCCATCAATGAAGCATAGTTTGTTCTTAACACCAAGCGCAAGACGAATCGAGCGATTCCAGGTAAGAAAATTATCGTCATTGAACTTATGACCTCCGAGCTGTTGATCAGGTTGATCACCAGTACCGAGGAAAAACTTATCAGTATATCTAGAAATCGATGAATTTCCAGATTGAGCAACCATTAATGAATGAGAGAAGAACAATCGAAGAATCAGGTTCAATCGATCGTAGAAAATCAAGAAAAATTCAGTGAAAAACACCGAATAATAGCTCAATTTGATCAGTAAATCGATAAAAAAACAAGCTAGAAATCCAAAAAAATCGAAGAAATCAAAGATAAAAAATGTTTACTGTAGCTCTGATACCATATGAAGTTGATTCAGTAACTAGAATCAGATGAACAAGAGAGAGAAAGTAAGAAATAGAGAGAGAAAGTTTGGGAATTAATTTGTTATTGAATTATGAAGTCAGAGCATTAATTACAGAAGAAGAAAGCTTATATACAACGAATCTTCTAACAACTAACTTGCCAGCTAGGATTAATTAGTTACAGGCCTAAAATGGGTTTGTTATTCTAACAACCCATATATATTATCAGATTACTAACAAAGATCGAAGAGAAGTAATTAAAGAAGATACTGATAAGAACGTGATTTTTTTTTGTCATTTTTTTAAAAATATAAAAATAAAAATAAATCATATCAAAGATTTACATTAATCCATAAAAATGAACGCTCGTGATTTGATTTAATACAATGACCTACAAAAGTTGCCTTAGGTAACACCAAATGGTATCACTTTGAAGGTTAGAACCTTAACTAATTCATAAGTAACACTTTTGTAACACTTTGATATCATGTAACACTTGATGGGAACACTTTGATATCTAGTATCACTTGATTGTAACATTTTGATATTTAGTAACACTTTATTGTAACACTTTGATAATTTGATATTAAGTAGCACTTTATTGTAACACTTTAATTTTTGGTACCAGTTAGTCATATATAAATTTTAAATTAGGAATAATCATTTGACCGTATTACTATTATATACTTCGCATAATATTAACAGTTTAATTGTAAGCTTTACTTGTAATTAATATTTTACAACTACTAGTAGAAAAACACAAATGGATACCAAATCTAGAATTAAAAAGCCACCTTAAAAGGGTTCCAACCCGTACCTTGTAGGTTATGGACACTGGTTTTTACCAAGTATCCCCAAAATAATTAGAAGACTCCACCCGTATCCCTCTTTTATCTCTCTAAGTCTTGACTCCACCATAGGCCTGGCCACTCTATCGCTCTCTCTCTCTCTCTCTCTTCTCCCTCCTCATTCACAAGTGGCGGCGATGGTGGTGGCGATAGTGAAGGTGGTCACGAGCGATAACGATGGTGCTTCGAATTCAAGGGTTTCAATTGGTCGTCATGGTATGATTTTCTTCAAACTTTCCCCTTTAAATTCCAAATTTTGGGCTCTTTTATATAATTACTAGTTCAAATCTTAGGTTTTGTTAAATAAAGGTGTAGATCCTAAGTGTGGTCTTACCTATGTTTTCCAGAAGTCTGGTGGTGAAACTGGTGATTGATTTAGAGTTTCAAAGAATTTGAGGGGTTTTTATTACTTTTCTCATTAGCGGTTTTAATCGATTTTTGATAGATTAGTATTTGGATATTTACTTTTTATCGTCAAACTTATGATTTGTTGATTATTGATTACTATCACAAGATTAAGTAATTTCTAGTTAGTTTTACAAGGGTTTATATAGATCAGCTTTTTTAATAGTTAACAGCATTGAAATTTTGTGAATTCTGCTTGGTTTGAGGTGCTTAATCCCATCCTGTTGTCTATCCTATTCTGGCATGAGGAGAAATTAATTCAAAATGGCTATATGATTGCAAAATTAGACATTTCCATGATTGCAAAGTTAGGGGATTCAAAATGGCATGTTTTTTCTATTTTTGTTTAATCACATGTTTTTAAGGATAGTAATGGTAATTGGTAAGTTCCATGGAATAATTGTAGGTGCATGGAGAAGATGAATGGTCGTTTGGGTATTGTGAACAAGGAACTGGAGTCTTTAGCTGCCCTGCTACAAAAAACCCCATGTATACATACCATGAAAAAATTGTTCTTGGACAAACCAACCTTTCTGTCTCCAAGGTTAATCAGATCTTGAGGGAACTGAGTTAGAGAGTGGCTAGGGGAATCCTATGATTTGCTCGCACGAAATTGCAATCACTTCTGTGATGATTTATGTGAAAGGTTTGGTGTTCCAAAACTTCCAGGTATAGTATAGTATCATTGCTACCTTGCTTTAATTATAACTAATTGTAATTAATTTAATAGCCCTTGTGTTGATTGCATTTATTACTGTCACGAGTTGACTTTTACATTCATAAGATTGTGCTCTTTTGGTATGTGATCACCGAATTGAGCTGAGGCTCCAAATCTGTACTTTAGAGCTATATTAATATTTTACCATTTTTTAATGTAGTGCATTAAATTATCTGGCATCATATAATGATAACATCAAGAGGTGCATTTCCGATGTCAGATTAACTTTTGCATGCTAGTAGCAATCTATATTTACGCTGGTTGGCACAATGATCTATTCGCTAAGCAAATTAGCTATTGTTATAGCCCTTCCAAATTGTAAGTGTGCAAGTTGCCGCGAGACTTGAACAAATAAAGATATCATGTCATACATGTTTCTAACTTCAATAAATGTGTCTTCCATCACACACATTGCAGCTATGCAAGATTAATAAAGCAAAGTGTGAGATAAATTAATCTTTCTAATAGTCTAAGTCTGAGGTATACACGCAATTCCAAACACAACATATATGCAAAAAGCTTTATTAATATTTGCATTGCATGTATATGAGTATTAGAGAATTATCTCATCAGACTTGATTATTAGCTGACCAGATAGACTAAGATTGCTTTCGGTTGAGTGAAACTTATTTTTCTTATTTGTCTTTGGTTAAGACCATATTAAACTATATAAACCTTTTTGCCTTTGTAAATTTGGTAATTTGAATTGGTTCAGGACTCTTGGATATTTTGACATTGATTCCCATTGCTTCTAGATAAGAGTGCAAGGAATTAGGTGATATATGACTTTGATATATTTACCATGCATTCTTGCTTGAAATGAACTAATTGCAGTGCTTCAAGTAGCTGAAATAGTTAAGTAGTTTTACGGAAATTGAAAACATTGTAAGCTTCAGTATGGCATGATCCTAAATGTAATTATTGTTCTTATACATAATATTGATGTTGCGATCATCTCTGATTTTATTGTTGTTTATATCATCTTTTAGTTTCTGGCAGCCATAGCGCAGTCGTTGTATGTAGGATTTTGAATACTTTAAGCTTGAACAGCCTAACTTAGTTTATATTGACATGAACACAGGCTAATTTACAAAATGAAAATACCTCAACCCCACCACCTGTTGTACTTATAGTCTCATATTCATTCTGCAGTCTTGTGTGTTCTTCTTTGTAGGAAGCAAGATCTAGATGGGAGATTATAGAGCAGTCTCCCATGTATACAACAAATTTTCATCCTTCATATGATCAGCTTATTTTTACAATGAGCAAGGCAATTGTATATTTTAATGACATGAGCTAAACATAGTATTTATGACATTAGTAACATAACACCTGTAGCAATAGCACACCAGTCTCATTATTTCAGTTAAGATACATGTCTGACATAGATCAACAAACCGATAGTAGCAACTTATAGCTGCTAGTCTGCCTATGCTAGGTTTCTAGCTCATGTCTTCTTAGTTTCGCCTCTGAACTAGATCCCCCTCCCCTTCCATTTCTGATCACACATCCACCACCCTTAATAGAAAATAAATTATGATCATTTTCCTCATGTATACTCTAGAGAACAAGAGAAAAATGAGGTAATGGTTAATACATTATCTTTTACAAAGCACTAACTCATATTATTATGTTATTTCATTTTTGTTCTAGTTGTCTGATGTATGATGCTTTCACACATACATAGGATCAAAAGGATCAAGATGAAGGATTGCTTCGGAAAGTGATGATGCCACAAGAAGCGTGCTTACATATACAAGATCGAGATAAACTTTTTTTCTTTTACTCCCGGGAGTGAAAACTTTGGAGCTTTCGGCTAACTATAACCGCTGCTGCTGTCACGTACTATTATTGGCTTACTGCTGTATTGCTGCTACTATTGCTTACTGCCGGTTTTGGCTGCTATTGTTGTTTGCTGCCACTGGTGGCTACTACTACTGTTTGCTGCCACTATTGGCTGCTACTGCTGTTTGCTGCCACTGCTATCTGCTATTGTTGTTTGCTGCGACATACTGCCGTCTGCTGGTATATATTGATATCCGATTTGTAGGTACTATTATTGGTGCTGTCGTTCTGCCACTTAGCTTTTGCTATCATACTGCTATCGCGTTGACTATTTTTGGAAAATTTGGAGCTTTTTCTTATTTCGTCCCTTTTTCCAAGCTAGAAACCAAAGCTGTCTTTCTTTTGTTTTGATTATTATATTGTTTGACCAAACATAAAATTGGTGTTTATGGATAATTTTTTGTAAGAATTATGAAATTATTTCAATTCAAATTATTGTTTATCATATACGTTAATTTCTCATTCATGGTTATGTTGTTGTACAAATTTATATTATGTATTATTTTTAAACAACAACAATAAAAACAACAACAACAATAAAAAAAAAATTGTTACATTTGTTTGCAAAAAAAAAAAAGTTTGAAAAAAGTGATACATAATGTCGAATAAAGTGCTACCATATGTCTCAAAAAATGATTAAAAAATGTTACCTAATATTCAATAAGGTGTTACATTAGTTCAAAAAGTGATACATAATGTCGGATTAAGTGCTACTATATGATTGAAAAATGTTACAAAAGATAAATAAGTGTTACCTAAGAAATAAAACGTAACACTTGAAAAATGTACTAATAATATAAAAAGCGTTACATAAGAGGGTTTATAGTAGCACTTTTGAAAGTGTTACCATACGTCACCCAAAGTGTTACATAACACCTTAAGTAACATGGGCGGAAGTATCACCCAATAAAATGTTACCTATTGTCTATAATAACACTTTTACCACTTTATGTAACATTTTTTGGGTGTTACTTAAGGTTAGTTTTGTACTAGTGGCAATTTTATTATGGCCACTTGAAAACTATCCACATGGTTAAAGCTAGACTTGGTCTGTCAACCAAATTAAAGAAAAATCGAATTGGTGAATAAATATTTAATCAACAAAACGAATTTACAAAAATTAATTGGTAAATGAAAATATATATAAAAAAATTTGTAATAAGCGAAAATTATATTTCTTATAACACAACGTCACAACCTAAGTACCAAACTCATGAATTTGTGATGCGACAATCAACAAAAAAACACGTAATTTTCAACTTAATTTGACGTTTTGAATTTCATTTTCACAATCTCTTGTCATCTAAATTTAACTTGTTGGAACGTATCATCGATGTGAACTAGAATTAATGAAACTTATACATACAAACTTTTGAACTTATCTCTTTCAACTCTGATCTCCTTTAATCGTCTCAAAGTGTCAACTATAATCACATTGCGTGGCCATAAAAGGGCAACAACACCAAGGATGAAAATTTAAATGATTATCTCATTATAGAAAGATATTTGATTATGTGACAACGACAAATATAATTGAATATACATTTAATTTTAAAAATTTATATCAATATTTAACACCTAATACCCGTCTCTCTACTTTGTTCTCTTCTTAAAAATGTGTATTGCCCTAGTTGCTACTCCACATGTTACCAACAATCCTTATGGTATTAATTAAAACATAATGAATACTAGTATAATAACTTGTGCTTATCGAAGTCACATCGTCCACCTTTTATTCCAAGGAAGAGGTTGGGAGTTGAGAGGTGGAAGGGAGAATAATTAAATGATTAAATCAAATCAAGTTACGCTGTAATTTTTTTTAAAAAATGGTCCAATACATATGGAATATAATATCAAATCAAGTTACGCCTGGCCTGTACTTAGGAAAACAGTCCAAAAATACATTGTTCTCATCACAACATCCACTTGATACAAAACCTAGTAATCTTACAGTCAAACGTTACTCGTATTTTGTGTATAGTATGTAAAATTACTAAGATTTTAGTGTATCTCCATGTATTCGTACTTGATTTCACATCACCATCAAGCAACCACTTCCAAATTTCCAACTCTTCTAAGCACTTTATTGCTACATTTGAGGTACATATGGTGAAATAATTACTGTTTCGGTTGAAAACAATGGGACCTTGCCGAAGGTCCGCTGAAGTGGAGAAAACTGGATTCGGTCCAAGTTGTGTTGGGCCGAAGGTTTCCTGCACAGTGAACACACGTAAACTAGCCTCGGGGGTGTTTCCGAGGAAGGCCCCTCCGATGCTAAAGTCAGTACAATGTGTAAAAGGAAGACACTATGCAAGAGAGTTTGTAGCTTGAGGCTTTTGTGGAATATTCCTGAATGCAAGAATGAGCATATGAAATGGAATATCAATGTATATGTGATGTCCCCTTGAATGTGTTAATATGATGGCTTTTATACCTTGTCATACTTGGAGAGGTTGGGCTTTAGCCCAATTGGCTTACTTTGTGGGCTGACTTTTGACTTTTGAGCAATTGGAGAGTTGAACCTTGACCTTGGGCTTTTAATTGGATCATTTAGTGCTCCGGCCCAATTTTGACTAAATTGGACCCAAACAACTTGCCCCCCAGACCCGATTTGGAAGAATGACGGGTCGGGTTTGATTTAACTCAGAAAAGGAGGGAAGTAAATGATTTAATTGATCCAAAAATTTGAATTTAAACCGTAATTAATGAGATAACAACGGTTAATGATTTGCGGAAGTTGGACGGATAATGGGCAGTTTAATCACAAGACATGTGTTTAATGGTTACTTAGTGGGTACTTAAGAGAAATTAAAGCACAGACTCTTCGTATCCCGTACCTGGAGATATAAACAGAGGCGCGTCATTCTCCTCACTTATTCACCAACACGAACCCAGAATTCTTCGAGAGAGAAACCAAGAACCCGCATCAAAACTTCGCAAATTCCCCGAGCATTGAGCTTAGAAACTGAGACTTGCCACTACGAACTCGTAAATCGGCAACTTTCGCTTCAGATTAAGGTAAATTCCTTTGATTTCAGTTTATTTTTCTTCGAATTCGAACTCCTTCCCCTTTTCTTTCGACTTTTCTCTTCGAAATAATCCATGGCAAGAGGAGTTAGAGGTAGAGCCCGTGCTCCAAGAAGAGCAAGGCTGATTCCCGATCCTAGGAACAGGATTGGGACCTGGAATGGTCAAAGGCCGGAGTCTGACCCTGCTGAAGGGATTAGGGCGACTCCCCTTTCCTCGGCTCCTCCTCAAAGAACGGATGAGCCGAGTGCTTCTGGACGGGATGATGAAATTCCCGCTGTCCTTTGGGATATCCTCCCTGGGTTTTCAGAGTGGGAGAATGCCGAAGTCGCTTCGGCCATGATAAAGAACCGCCCCTACTCATGGTGGGTAGAGAACGCCGATCAATATCGATTTGCCGAGCAGATTGAGTTGCACTACGGCATTTTTGAAGCTGATGGATATTGGTGCCGAATGCCCTCAGCATCCGATAGAATCCATCGTCCACCCCCGGGGTATGTGGGGGTGTACACGAGACAGCTTCAGTATGGGCTGAGGTTCCCTTTGGACGTTTTCGTCCGAGACTTGCTGATCCATTACAACATTTCCCTATGTCAGCTAACCCCCACCAGCATCCGAAGGGTGATGACATACTTATGGGTCTGCAAGTTCTTCAAATACGTGCCGAACCTGCACTGCTTCAGAAAGCTCCATCGGCTAGTGCCAAATATTCAGAGTGGGCACGGAAGCCATGGTTCTGGGTGGTATCGGATTGAGTCCCGGCCCCAATACTTGACCATGTGGCCAAATGACTCTTCAGACAAGGACTGGAGAGGTCAATGGATTTGGGTTAGGGCACCCACAGATCCGGGCCACCCTTGCGTCTTCAGCGCTCCCCGGTACTTAGCTGAGCCTGATCCCGAAATGGGAAGTCTAGGTCCCCCCGCAGATAACGGGGCGGATCCGAACCTGGATCAGCAACATATCTTCGGCAAGCTGCCGAACCCGGGGGGGAGTGGTCGAATGCAGCATATCCCGGAGACTTGGCTCCCCGATACGCATTACGTTTTCCAAGAGAATATGCTAGCAGCTGTTGGCCTCAGCCGAAAGTTTAAGGATGGTAAGCTTCTTCGGCTGGGGCCGAGGCTTTTAACTACCTCTTTTTCTTCTCTCGCTTTGCTTTTTTATGCTGTGCCAACATATCTGAGCTAAACTTTTTCCCTTTCCTTTTTTCAGAGCGGGACGAGACCAACGTTGGTATTAACTACGCTCGTCTTGGTGTTAACCGAGAGCGAGTTGTAACTGAACGGGCCCCGTCTATCACTGAGCCGAGGCATAGGGAAGTTCATCTGGATTCTTCCCACTTCCAAATTGAGGCTGTTGCTCTGTATCAGAGGCAGAAGCCTTGGTGGAAGAAGAGAGACCCTTGGTTTCAGCTGCTGAACGAAGAAGCTGAAGCTGCCCGCACAGCCGAAGAGGTTGCACGGGTACTTGAGGCTTGCGAAGGAGGAGAGGGGTCCTCCAGAGCTGCTGAAGCCGAAGCTGCAGCTAGAGCAGCTGAAGAAGACGAGGCTTTGCTGAAAACCTCGGTGAGCTTTCAGAAAACTTTTCTTTTCTTTTTTTTTTTTTTTTTTTTTTTTTTTACTCACACTCTTCTTCCCCCCTGTCTGTTACAGTCTGAAGAGAGTAACAGACACAGAGAAGGCAAAGCTCCTGTTCGTCCCGAAGATCAAATACAAGAGTCTTCAGACTCAGATATGGACGAGCAGCCCCTTCTGAAAAGGCGCCGAAGGATGGCCATCATCGGCCCTCATGACTTTCAGCAGAGGCCGATGACCATCGGCGTCGCAATAAGGGAACCTGAGGAAGGCAATGGATCGCCGAGGGTTCCCCAGCCAACACCCCAATCTCCTCAAAAGACCCCTCCGCCACCTCCTGAGATGGAGGTGGATCAGAGAACTCCCGAACCTAAGGGAGGGGTCCAAGAAGAAATCAAGAAGAGTGCTGCTGAGCACGAAAATAAAGATGCCGTGATGTCCAGTGCTGAGGGCTTCACGGCAGATATCGCAAGAGAGGTTGAGGCTTTCGTCCTCACCCCTGAAGAAGAGGAGGTCATAGTAATTGACTCCTCTGAGAAGGACGATGCTGAGGCAACCAAAGCTAATCAAGCTCCATCGTCGTCCTTCCCTTCTTTCCAGACTCTGCATTCTGGAGAAATGGGTTTCTCGGCCCCCCGAATTCCAATCCCAGATCACATCTGGGACCTCATATGGGGTCAAAACCGAGAAGGAGCTGCAGCCTACTTCGGCAATTTTGCTGGCATGTCCGAAGTAGACAGGGCAAGGATCTGGTCGCTGAAGGCCACTGCTGGGATGGGCGAATCCAGCAGATCAGTTCCTGACCCAGCCAGGTCTAACCAACTGCTGATGATGCAGGTAATTTTCCTTCATTTCCTCCGAAATTCAGCTCTTCATATATATATATTTTTTTTTTTTATTTATTATATATTTTTTTTTTGTCTTCCTGTTTTCAGTTCGTGCACAATCAGACTCTCACTGTAGAGCTGATTGATACCCTACAAGATAGGGTAGACGCTGCTGTGCACGAAAAGAAGGTGGCTGAAGAGGAAGTTAAGCTTGCTAAGCTGAAGCAAGCAGCAGCTGAAGAGAAGCAGCAGGAGGTTGAGGAGTACGGTAAAAAAGCTGCCGAAGCCCTGAAAACCTTCTGCGATGCTATGGAGAAGGAGGTTTTTCCCCCACTGATGGAAGGGGAAAAATTCCTCCAGGAGCATATGGGAGTGGACGTCTCCAAATTCAAGGCTGCTATTGAGAGCCGAATTCAAGAAGGAACTGCTGCACAAGCTGAAGTGCAGCAGCGTCTAGAGGCTCTTGAAACCAGCCGAATGGCTGCTGAAGAGTTGCTCCTGGCCAAAGACGTCCAACTCTCAGAGGCTGCTGCTGCTGCTGAAGCCCAAAGAGCTAAATTTCAAGAGGCTGAGGATCAACTGCTGATCCAGAAAGTTGAAGTGGCCCAGGCTCAGACAAAGGCTTTCCAAATTCAGCAAGAGCTGAATGAGCTGAAGGGTTCCTCCTCCAAAGTCGCTGATGAGCTGAAGAAATCCAAGGAAGACTTGGAGGAGACCTAGAAGAAGCTGGCTGATGCTGAGGCTTTACTCAAAGTCCGTGTTTACACCCAAGAGGAATATGAGATGGGTTTCAGAAACGGATTCCGAGTATGCCGAAGAGTCTGCCTTCATGCTGAGCCGAAACTGGACTGGTCTAAATGTGCTGAGTGGGTTCAGAATCCCGAAGACCCTCACATGAAGTATGCAACTCCAGCTGAAGCTGAAATTCTTAAGGCTGAGGAAGCCGAAGAGGAAGCTGAAAGACTGGAGTTGGAAGCTGAGCAGAGGGAAAGGGAGGCTCGGCAAAGTGCAAAGCCCGCTTCTTCTGCTGCTGGGGCTGAGGCCACCATGGGGCTCAACGCTGATCAGTTTGATCCTCCGGCTGAAGCATAGGAACTCGGGCAGTCGTCTTCAGAATCTTGCGGTTCATCATGCGCTTAACTTTAGACTTGCCGCTTTCTGAGTTTTTTGCCTTGTTTTTTGCTTCAGCTTGCCTTGTCGTACAGCAGTTTTATTATTTTTTTTTGCTTATGTACGTATTTCGGCAGCTGTTATTTTCCGCTTGTGGGCGGCTGCCGATACTGAATTATTGAACTTGTAGCTCAATTTTTGAGAAATATTAATCTAATGCTCTTTTCTTCAGTTGCTTTATTTTTGAATGCTTTACTGTTTCTTTTCTTCAACTCTGCCGAACATAGTTGCACTGAGTGCTTCTTGCCCCCACAGAAATTGAAGTATGACTTCAGTTAAATAAGCAATTTCTGAACTTCTTCAAAATGGGTATCCGAAACACAGGGCCAACTGGAGGCAATGCTTCTGGGATACAAGTCTTACTGAAGATTGACTGTCTGAAAGCTGATATCCGAAACACAGGGCCAACTGAAGGCAATGCTTGGGACATTAGCTTTCTGGGACTAACCTCTTTAGAACAAGTCTTACTGAAGTTTGACTTCAGCTGAAACACCACCGTTCTTAAAGAAGACGCGTATCCGAAACACAGGGCCAACTTAAGGCAATGTTTCGGATAATGGCTCTCTGGGATACAAGGCTCAGTTAAGGCAATACCCCAGAATTGTCCATGCTCATGTCTTTGGAGAACAGGTCTTACTGATGTTTGATTTCAGCTGAAAGACCAGTGTTCTTTAAAAAGACTGAGTTTTATAAGCCATCTGAAACCCAGTTACCCGAAGGCGAAGGTTTCAGACGAGGCTGATTTAAAAAGGCTGTTATCCTTGATTTTCTGTCTATCTTTGAAAAATGGATACCCGAAACACAGGGCCAACTTAAGGCAATGTTTCGGATAATGGCTCTCTGGGATACAAGGCTCAGTTAAGGCAATATCCCAGAATTGTCCATGGACTCATGTCTTTGGAGAACAGGTCTTACTGATTTTTGATTTCAGCTGAAAGACCAGTGTTCTTTAAAAAGACTGAGTTTTGTAAGCCATCTGAAACCCAGTTACCCGAAGGCGAAGGTTTCAGACGAGGCTGATTTAAAAATTTTCAACTGTTGCTGTTATCCTTGATTTTCTGTCTATCTTTGAAAAATGGATACCCGAAACACAGGGCCAACTTAAGGCAATGTTTCGGATAATGGCTCTCTGGGATACAAGGCTCAGTTAAGGCAATATCCCAGAATTGTCCATGGACTCATGTCTTTGGAGAACAAGTCTTACTGAAGTTTGACTTCAGCTGAAAGACCGGTGTTCTTTAAAAAGACAGGTTTTGTCAGCAATCTGAAACCCAGTTACCCGAAGGCGAAGGCTTCAGACGAGGCTGAATAAAAAACCCTTAAAGAGTAGATAGAACAAAGAAAATTTTGAAAGGATAAAAAGTTGTAAATATTTATATAAATGGCGGCTCCAAGGCCTTTCATTAGTTCAAAATGTACTTACAAAGATTGTTCTGCCCCGAAGGGTTTACACATGGTATCTTTTCAGTACATCAGCGTTCCAGTGATTTTTCAACTCAGTTCCATCCAACTGCCGAAGTCGGTATGTCCCTGGCTGAAGCTCATCATATATTTCGTAAGGTCCCTCCCATGTAGCTGAGAGCTTCCCATGGATTCGGCCTTTCTGAACTGCAGCAGCATTCCGAAGGACAAGATCTCCAATTTTGAGAGGCCTTGCATGGACCCTTCGGTTATGGGAGATGAGGTCTGAACTTATCCCGGGCATATCAGCTGCCGAGAAAGCAAACACATCTCTGTTATCCCGCAGGAGCTGAATAAGTTCACAACGGGTGTTAGGATCAAGGTCCATCCCGATTGTTACACATTTCTCAGCATCTCCTTCGGCCAACTCAACTGTTTCAGTCTGTTGGTCCATGTCCATTGCCGATGGACTGGACTCTTCAGAATCTGGTCTGCTGCCAATGTCAGCAGGTGTCCCAGTCTTTATGTTCTTCGGCTGGCTCTCTGAGTCTTTCGGCTCAGCTGAAGAGTCAACCTTTTCCCTTTCGGGACCTTTTTCTCTGGGCACGGATCCTTGGGCCGAAGCACTTAGGCCTTTCGGCTTTTTTGTGCTTGGCTCTCTTTCTTTTTCCTCCTCATCCCTGTCGTCATCTGGGCGACTACTGGATGGCTTGAGGTAGTTGCACCTTCGGGCGTCCTTTTGGTTGCCCTGTATCCTTTCGGGGAAGCCGGCGTCTGAGACGTAAATCATCAGCTGATGATAAGTTGAGACGACCCCTTGGATCTCGTGAATTATGGGTCTCCCCAAAATCACGTTGTACACTGAAGGAGCGTCGATGACCAAAAACTCAATCATGACGTTCCGGGCTGCCTCATCGCAACCGATGGTGACAGGAAGCGTCACCTTCCCATCTGGATAAGTTGAAGCCCCATTGAACCCGGATACCGGATAGGGTACCGGCGTAAGGTGCTTGGGCTTCAGCTTAATTTGGTTGTAGGCCTTTCGGAACAGAATGTTTGCTCCGCTGCCACCGTCAACAAGGACCTTACTGACGTCGTGGTTGGCCACCGTGGCGATGATCACCAACGGATCCTCGTGAGGGAACGTAATCCCCCGGCAGTCGGCGGCTGTGAACGTCATGTTCGGCACCGGCGACTGGGGAGATTGAATGTCAGCGTTGTTCACCTGGTGAGTCAAAGCTCTAAGGTGACGCTTGTGCTCCCTCCGAGAGTATATTCCTCCCGAGATAACATTGATCGGAGGGAATTTCCCCTCCTGTTTTTTACTGTTTTTCCGGGGGAAATCAAGGTCCTGCCGAGAGTCCTTTGCTAACCTCTCGGATTCTTTTTTCTCGCGGTGATCCGCGATGTATTTTTTCAAGTATCCCTTCCGGACCATGTCCTCTATCTGGTCCTTCAGCTGGATACACTCCTCAGTGTTGTGGCCCGAAGACTCGTGGAACTCACACCACTGATTTTTATTTTTTCGCTGATACCACTCTGGGAGTGGTCTCGGCTTTCGGTAACTCTGCTCCTCCTTCGTCACACTGTAAATTTTGGCGCGTGGAAGAGAGAGCGGAGTGTAGGACTCATATCTGCCTGTGTATGAGGCAAACCTGTCCTTCTTTGGGTCGCTGGCCGGAGATGGCTCCGGAGCCTTTGATTTTCCCTTTGCCTTATGGCCTTGGCCTTCAGACAAAGGTATTTGCCTCTGTTTCCCTCCCCCGGATTGAGGTTGGGTTTTTGCTTTATTCCATTCTTCGGCTCGGATGAACTTATCCGAAGCACTAAGAACTTCCTCCAAGGTCTGAGGGGTATGCATGACCATGAAGTCTAGGAATTTTCCTGGCTGAAGGCCATTCTGCATTGCAAAAACAGCTAGCCCCTGGTCCAGCTGAGAGACGCTTGATGACTCGTTACTGAAACGGGTCAGGTAGTCTCGGAGGCTTTCGGTTTCCCCCTGTTGCAGACCCATGAGCTCTGCGGTAGTCTTCTCTCGGCGGTTTGCCGTGGAAAACTTGCTCCTGAACTTGGAGGACAGATCATCCCAACCTGTTATGGAGCCTTGCCTTACTCCCTTGGAGATCCACGCTTGCGCGACCCCCTTGAGAGTGGTTGGGAAATATTTGCACCAAGTCGCCTCGGATCTGGGGCAAAGATGCATATGAGTCTCATACGAGGCCACGTGGTCCTTCGGATCCGTGGTCCCGTCATATGTGATATGCGACGGTATTTTAACCGTGGGTACGCGCTCTTCCAGTATCCATTGCTCGAATGGTGAACTAGCGGGAAGCATAATGGCCTTGCCCTTGTTCCTGGCCGAAGGGACCGCGCTCCGCCCTCTTAGAGAGGTAGGAGTGGTTTTCGTCCCTGGCTGGGAAGTCTGGGCCTCGGCTGCAGGGAACGAGAGGCGACTACGCACGCTCGGTTCCTGGCCGCCGAGTCGGTCAAGGACGCTTCTGCGAGCAGTCTCGGGTTCCCGGCGAGTAGATTTTGGCCGAGAAGCTGAGCTGCTGCTCTTATGCGCTGCTGGTCTTGAGGATGAGGATCCTTTAAATAATTGAGAGTTCTTTTTCCTCTGTTTTTCATTTTTCCAAGAATCCTCCTCCCACTCTTCCAGCTCCCGGAAGGAAGGAAGCTTCCCACCGTCATGGTCTAACTTCCTCCGCTGATGCCGGGTATGCGGAGGAGTTTGATCACGAGGCGGTGGCATATTCTGTGCCCTCATTGCCTCCATGAGTACTGCCAGCGCTCTTGCCACCTCTTCCGAACTGGGCCCCGTCAAAGGGGTCCCCGGCCGAGTGTGGTAATGAGGCCGTGCAGCCGATGGTTGGCTTTGGGACACTGAATATGTCCTATGATCAGACTGACCCCTGCTAGACCGAGAGTGGTCCGGCCTATATTGAGAGTCATGCATTATAGGAGATAGGGAATCCTCCTTGTGTGATCCTCCCCCCGAGCCGGCACCCTTGGGAGAGTTCCGGTCCGGCGAGGGCGATGGTGTAGGGGTTTTAGGCTTTTCGCCCGCTCCTTGACGGAGGCTTTTGCTCTTGCGGTTCTTAGCCATGGCTGCTAAGATAATTGCAAGATGATCTTGGTTAGGAATTTGGCTTAAAGATTTTTGAAAGTCTTCCCCACAGACGGCGCCAAATTGTTTCGGTTGAAAACAATGGGACCTTGCCGAAGGTCCGCTGAAGTGGAGAAGACTGGATTCGGTCCAAGTTGTGTTGGGCCGAAGGTTTCCTGCACAGTGAACACACGTAAACTAGCCTCGGGGGTGTTTCCGAGGAAGGCCCCTCCGATGCTAAAGTCAGTACAATGTGTAAAAGGAAGACACTATGCAAGAGAGTTTGTAGCTTGAGGCTTTTGTGGAATATTCCTGAATGCAAGAATGAGCATATGAAATGGAATATCAATGTATATGTGATGTCCCCTTGAATGTGTTAATATGATGGCTTTTATACCTTGTCATACTTGGAGAGGTTGGGCTTTAGCCCAATTGGCTTACTTTGTGGGCTGACTTTTGACTTTTGAGCAATTGGAGAGTTGAACCTTGACCTTGGGCTTTTAATTGGATCATTTAGTGCTCCGGCCCAATTTTGACTAAATTGGACCCAAACAATTACAAATAGTCAAATATTGCCCCAAACAAATTATGGTTTGTATACATGGGTGAAGTTCCTATGAGAACCATCTTAACATGAGACCTACTCTTACGATGAGAATCTCATAAGGTACATAGCACATAACTTTGAGGTAAATGATAAAAATGAACAAAATAATTATGAATAATTTTTTGGAAAAATGAAATGTTAATGTGCACATCATATATACGTAAGGTACATGTTCTAAAAGTATAAGGTACATTCCCGAAAGGTATAAAGTACATACCCTAAGATTATAAAAGGTATATTTATAAACTTATAAAGTTATAAAGAACGGAATATATCACTTAGTCTTCTTTTAAAAAGAATAAATTGAGGGATAGGTCAATTGTTTAGAGCTTCCCGGTTTTAAAATATCTTGAGATTTAATCTCTTGTGGCTCTCTAAAGTCTAAACACCAAATTGATTTCGTCACATTACCAAAATTAAATCTTTTTTTTTAGAGGAAACCATATCCGATCATTGAAGCTTATTGTTGTTAGCTTATAGAAAAGAGAAAGAAAAAAAGTAAAATAGAATAAGATTGAGTGTCATACTAGAATTTGTTAAAAACTTAAAATAAATAAGTAAAAAAGCTCAATTTCATAATCACACCTTAACTGGTCATTGAAGGCTTATCCAACTTTTGTGGTGCCTTCAACAATGTCATTAATAGTTAGCGTTTATATGTACCTTTCAATATTGGTCAAGTAGTTGTAATTGTAATACAAACTTATTAGAAAGCTAGAAACATATAACCTATAAATAACATACATTCTTATAAGTTATATTATACGAATTCGTTCACGTTTTTTTTTTTTTTTTTAATCTTAACCTAGCTAGGTATGTTTTCAGGTGTTATATTTTTCGTTTTATGCTAATAATAAATTTAATTTTCACATGGCTAGCAACTAGTAATAGCTTATTAGTACTTATTACTATGATTTTTTTTTTTTTTTTTTTTTTTTTTTTTGTAAATAGTACAAAGTCATTCTAAGATGAATAATGTAGATGTTACGTTGAATAAAAGAGAGCAAAAAATGGCGCCAACCGTGGTTTGTGCTGAATCACAAGCATTGCACCAAGATTTTTGCCCAACAAGTTTGGTTTTTGAGTTAGTTCCTGCTGTTTCTTACTCTCTAGGCATTAATGACAATAATGTTGTTGAGCAAAAAAAGGAGCAAAGTGGCAATGGCAATGGAAGGAAAGAGGTTGCTCCAAGCCAGAATATGCACACCCCTTGTTGCCTTGACATCAAGGAACCCGAGGCTAACGATGAGCTGACCGGAAAAACGGAGGCCTATATGAAGGTTGTTTTGGCAAGATACACGCAGAGATGGCTTGAGAGGACCAAACACCATTTAGGTGATACAACATATATATTTTATTTCGATCTCTACTTTAATTTCTATTATTTTTATCATTAATTGGGCATGTTATTTGATTCATGATCTATGATATGGTTGCACCATGCATGCATATTAGTATAGGCTTAAGGGAGTTGAAATTTCTTATTGTTCACAGTGTATAAATTAATTTTCACACATTAACTAAATGATTACCTAAAAGATTTATATCAAATCATAGTAGGGATATATACATTTAAGAGGGTGTCCAAAATTATCCAAGACAATACAAAGTCCGTATCATAGCTATAATAACTAGGAAATTTTGACAATTACCACCTTCTATTATGTCCATTTTAGCAATTACCACCTTGTATTTTTTTTTTTTGAAAATTACCACCTTCTATTTTCAAAAACATCAAAAGTTACCACCTTTTCCACCACATGACATCATATGGGCCCCACCCTTTACCTTTCCCTCCTATTTCCCCTTCCTCACTTCGATTCTCATCTCCCTTGTCTCTCTTTTCTCTCCTTCACCATTAATGGCAATCAATTCTTCCTCACCCATCTAGCTAATACTTTCTGAAAATTTACTCCCTATTGTCACATCCTCTCTCTCCCCCATAATTCTTGGTCAAAATAGTTGCTAAATTTCCCAAAATCGTACCTTGTTCCAGGCGCACTATCATAGTACAATTGGGTTGGAAACGTCATTGTTGAAGGGGGACCAAGCTAGGATATCTCATTTAGTTCATCAATTGAACACCCTTACCCCTAATTTGATTCACAAAACCGTAATTTCAATCAGGTAATAATTCACAATTTGTTGTCAATTAGTTCATCAATTGAACACCCTCATCCCTAATTTGATTCGCAAAACCATAATTTCAACCCTAATTTGTTGTTAATTTGATTCGCAAAATTACAATCATAAACCCTAAAACACATTGAAAACCCCTAAATTAAAAAATTAAGATGAACAACATACCTTTCTTTTGGGAATCATTGTCATGTTGCAGCAACCACCAATAATTGTTCGTCAATTTGGATTTAGAGGAGTGAATTGAAGTGTTCTGATTTTATTGGGGGAAAAAAAGTGAGAGGAGGGATGAGAATCGAAGAAATGGGAGGGAAATAGGAGGGAAAGGTAAAGGGTGGGGCCCACATGACGTCATGTGGTGGAGAAGGTGGTAACTTTTGATGTTTTTGAAAATAGAAGGTGATAATTTTCAAAAAAAAAAAATACAAGGTGGTAATTGCTAAAATGAACATAGTAGAAGGTGCTAATTAGGGTTGTACACAGTTTGGTCTGGACCGTAACCAAACCAGACCAAACCGTATTTTAACGGTTTGGTTTGGTTTACGGTTTATAAAATTACGGTTTGGTCTCGATTTTTTTTGTAAATATGGTTTATGGTTTGGTTTGGTTTTGCAAAAAATATAAACAAGACCAAACCGTAAACCAATAAACCGTATTTTAATATTTATATAATTTTTCAATAAACTTTTTTTATATTATATAAAAAAATTAAAGAATAAATAAAAAACAATGAAAAATAGATAAAAATTATATCGTCAATACTCTATAATTAATGACTATAATGTAGTACTCATATGAATATCTTTTATTGTTATGTATTATTTTTAATTATGTGTTAGCACTTGATATTTTTATTGTAACTTTGTAGTACAATTTAATCCGTTTGGGCTACTTATTTAAACATTATTATAAATTAGTGAAGTATTATTTGACAATTTTTGGAAAAAAAAAATCATCTCATCATAAACCGCAAACCAAACCGCACCAAACCGTATTACTACGGTTTGGTTTCAATACTAATATGGTTTGGTTTGGTTTGAAAAATTTACCAAACCGTATTTTGCGGTTTGGTTTGGTTTGGACTCAAACCGCACCAAACCAAACCATGTTCACCCCTAGTGGTAATTGTCAAAAATTCCTAATAACTATATCAAACATTCTACATTCGTAGTACAACACAACATAATGTATCTCTAGCTAGTACAGTAATAAGTGATTAAAAATAAATAAAAAATTATTTGTGTGAATAATTTATGCTTTTTTAAATATCATAGAGATAATTTCCTAGCAATGTCTGTTTTCCTAACTAAAATCATAATTGAACTTGAGTTTGATCCACATTATTAATTACAAAGTGGATTTTATTTTTTATGTAGTTTAGGGCTAAGCTAAGTTTAGTTTATTATCACATTAGATTATTTAAGTATACTCTCCATTTTTATTATTCGGTTTAACTCGCAGCTAAATCATTAGATATAAAGCTCATTTAGTTGTAACTAACATTTAACGCAGGATATCAAATAAATATGGACTATAATTATGACGATCTTGATCGATTGCAACGATTTTCATTTAACAATTGTGGCGATCCGTTTATTGAGGGCAACTATGGTGTGCACTCGAGGGACTTCGAAGTAGGTGTATTAGATTGGTTTGCTCGTCTTTGGGAGATCAATAAGGGTGAATATTGGGGATATGTTACGAGTGGTGGAACTGAAGGAAACCTTCATGGCCTACTTGTAGGGTAAGTGTATGCAACATACATCCTCCGTTTTATAATACTTGTAACACTGACCTAAAATAAAAATGTCACAATATTTGCAACACACTATAATTGATTTTTTTTTTTTTTGGTTAAAGTTGTTCTTTTACTCTTATTTAATGCTCATGACCCACTTAATTACACTCCAAACAATATCTCAATTCCGTTTAAGTGTGGTAAAATCATGCGAGACGTTAGTATTAATTAATATTGTTTATTTAGTGATAAATTGATCTTATTGATCATGAAATATTTTCAGGAGAGAAATGTTTCCTGATGGAATTTTGTATGCTTCTAAAGAGTCACACTACTCAGTCTTTAAAGCTGCGCGTATGTATAGAATGAGTTGTGTTAAGGTTGAGACGTTAGTTTCCGGCGAAATTGATTGTGTCGATTTAAAGGCAAGTCTTCTCAAGAACAAAGATAAACCTGCCATCATGAATATTACCATAGGTAATACATTCAATTCATTAAAACCTTTATGTTCATGATTTTCTTTTGAGAGTGTTAATGGAATATGTGTTATTACTGATAGAGTATTATAAAACATAATCCCGGGCCTCAACCACCAAGTTGATGGTTGAACTACTGGTCCATTAACATGATATTAGAGCCACTAAAGGTCACAGGTTCAAATCACATTCACCTCTCATTTTAAAGTGGAATATTTCACGCAGGATATGCAGAGAACTCATGTTGCATCCACATTTTAAACCTAAAGCGCTCTCATGTGAGGGGGGCGTGATAGAGTATAAAACATATTTCTAGGTCTCAACCATCACACCAAGCTGATGGTTGAGTTGGTTTATTAACAATTACGAATTTATTTTGTTCATAATGCACGTGATTATTATGACCAATTTGTGGCCTCTTGTTATAGGTACTACGGTAAAAGGTGCTATTGATGATCTCGATCTAGTGATACAAACTCTTGAAGAATGTGGCTTCCCTCGTAATCGGTTCTATATCCATTGCGACGGAGCCTTGGTTGGTCTTATGCTGCCATTTCTAAATCGAGTAAGTAAACTATCTTTATAAATCATTTTTATTATTGCCATTTTTTAACATTCATGTTTCTAGTTGAAATAACTTTGAACATTCATGATCCTAAATGTGCATATATTGTCTTGCCAATTTCATCCTTTTCTTAGGTTTACACGTTTCTAGTAAAGACACTATTACAACACTCACATGATTACAGTACAGTTGTTAAAAAGTGTGTTAAAAGACAAATTCTAGTATGAGACGGAAACAATATTAATGTCATCCAACAAACAGTAGCTATTATCAAAATGCTGTGATTTGCTAGACGTACGTACAATTGATCATAATTGAGGGTTTTGGTAGGGGTTGCGCCAAATTAATGCCGTATTGAATTAGAACCATCATATGAGAGACAACTGCTATATATTATACAAAGTATCAATTATGGAATAAGATTTTTTTTTTTTTATTGGTAATGGGGACGTTTTTTGTGTCTATGTTGTGATTCCTTGTGAACTTATGCTTACATAATTTAATTTATATCAATATATCTTTGTCTCATACAATGCAATGTATTTGTGGACCTTTAAATAAGGACATATGCAATTTGCGAAAGCTCATACATATGCCCTGGTACTTACATCTTATTAAAAAAAATAGTAAAAAAAGGGTCATTTATTTTTATAAATAAAGGCTATGTTCAACAAATTAAAATAAGTTAAATTCTGTAAAAATAAGCTATAATAAGTAAAAATTAATATCTTAATTAAGCGAACATATATAATATCAATTTTTTTTAAAACCATATAATATCAAATTAGTAAAAAATAACTTTGAATCCGTAAAATTAATTTAACAATAACAATATTTTAATTTCAGTAAAAATTTATTATGCATTTATTTAAGTTAAGTAAAAATAATTTCAGTTAAAAATCAAGTGAAGTGAACAAAGACATAATACTACACTTTACATCAATCTTTTCTAATAACCCTTGAACAATTTTACCTTTGTCTTCAACTTTCTTGTAAATTATTGAATTTTTATTATAACATTTTGTGTTTTCTTCAAAAATAATAGGCACCGCAAATCACATTCAAGAAGCCAATTGATAGTATAAGTGTTTCCGGCCACAAATTCGTGGGATGCCCGATGCCTTGTGGTGTTCAAATGGTAAGGAGGGAACACATTAACTATTTATCTAGCAATGTAGAGTATGTAGCATCAAGGGATGTTACAATCATGGGAAGTAGGAACGGTCACGCCCCCATCTTCCTATGGTATGCATTGAGTCGCAAAGGATACAATGGATTCAAGAAAGACGTACAAAAATGCCTAAACAATGCACGTTACCTTAAAGACCGGCTTAAAGAGGCCGGCCTTAGTGTCATGCTCAATAGGCTAAGCAACACCGTGGTGTTCGAAAGACCTCAAGATGAGGATATAATTCGATATTGGCAGCTCTCGTGTCAAGGGAATATAGCTCATGTTGTCGTGATGCCTAATGTTACAATCAAGAAATTGGATACGTTCATAAGTGAGCTAGTTGAGAAGCGTTCGAATTGGTTAAAAGACGGTGAAAATCAACCTCCTTGTGTTGCTTCTGATATTGGCAAAGAGAATTGTGTTTGCCCTTTGCATAAGTGAGAATTTAATCTGCTTGTTAATTTGATTGTTTTGTATTAAGATATACTCCATTATTTATTTTTCATTTTCATTTATCATGCTATTTGTTTAATAAAAAAAATAATAATTGTACAATGTGTAGAATATTGAGGTAAAAAAACATGAACACATATACCTAGTATGATTATTGTTTTTTTTTTTTTTTTTTTTTTGAACATAGTATGATTATTGTTGTATGCAAGGATTATTCGTCCAATAGTTTACATTTACAGATAATAGAATTTTTTTTTTTTTTTATATTTATTTATGTTTCACAAAAATTTAGCAACATTATGTTACATACATGTATAGTTGATATAGATAATAGATTCATGTTAATCACTGTACAGCTAGCTTTGAATAGTGACAATATTTATATAAGTTAATTGAATATAAATAGCAAAAACATAATAGTGGGGCTCCTATATAATGTCAATCCTATCTGCCAATCATCAAGTTTGGTGTAGCCGTATAGTTGGTTGCAAGGTTGAATAATTCTAATTGTAGTTAGTTTCCTTAGTTACAAGTTAAACGTATTAAAAAATATATATATATTATAATTTGAATAATTAAAGGTGAATAAATGAACTTTTATTTTGGTGCGAAGAAAGTAATTTAATTAATATTAATCTACTATGTTTGCCTGTTTATGACTAGTAGTAGACCATATAAGCAGTATTAGACTTTGTTCTCTTACGTTGAAATTCAGTTTAGTTCAATTCAGTTCAGCTCAGCTCAGTTCAGTTCAGTTCATTTCAGCTCAGCTCCTAATTTCCTTCTCTTATAAAATATTCATTTCAGTTCAGTTCAGTCAGTTCAGTTCAGCTCAGCTCAATTCAGTTCAGTTCAGTTCAGCTGAGTTCAGTCAATGAGAACAGACCCTTAATAGGCAAAAAATTCAACATATTATATAAGTCGAGTTGACAATTTTAATTGTTTGATTTGTTTATACAAATGGGTTCAAGTTGACATACTTAAACAATTAATCAAGTAGTAAGTAGTGACTAGTGAGTGGTGATACATAACTTGTCTACAAAAGTGGCAAAAACATGGGTCTCCAACATCTTTCATTCCTTCCTACTTGCAAGTTTAATTAATTAAGCTCATAATTCAGTCATACTTAACCAAAATCATATGACCAAAACACAAATTTACATCTTACTTATCCTGTTTCTTGCATTCACATCGGGTCAATCACAAACACGAGCAGGATGGCGGTTGCAGAAGCCATAGCAATCGAGGCTGCAAAAGCCATGATACAATTAGTGGCGACTCGACCATTAGAGGAGCTACGCCTCGCTTGGGGTTTCAAGGATCACCTACGAAAACTCAACTCAAAATTAAATTACATTTTAGCATTTTTGAATGACATGGGAAGCGCCAAGAAAGAAATGGAAGTCCAACTTGTAAATTGTTGGCTACAAAATATCAAAGATGTCGTCTATTTTGCGCAAGATATTATGGATGAGTACGCCTATGAAATCCTCCGTAGGAAACTCGAGATAAATAGTAACGCATCGAGGAAACGTTTACGTCTCCACAATGTGATGTTTAAGCGATCGAATCGAATCAAGTTCCGTTTTCGGATGACTCGTAAGGTGACCGAGATCCTTGCCAAGTTTGATGAGCTTGAAAATGATGCTAAAAATTATGGGCTTAAAGCGGTGAAGTTGGCAACGGATGCACGTACATCAACTTATAATGATGATAATATGAATGAATATTATTGTATGTTGAAGCAAGCTCGTCGAAATGCGGGTGTAGAAGATGGATCTGAGTTTGTTGGAAGGAAGATTGATGAGGAGAAGTTACTGCAAATGATTTGTTCATCATCACCTGGAAATAACAGTAATTCTGGCTTGTGTGTTAAGGCCATAGTTGGAATTGGGGGTAAGTTCTCTTTGTTTCACACACACTCTCATATTTGTATTCCAATTGTAATTGTTTAAATGAATTTCTCTTGTCTCTAGGCCCGGTTTTGTTTGATATACTACTAATATTTTCAAGGAAAATCACAATTATAAATTAGTTCTTCTTTGTTTGGTTGCATACGAGAAAAGTTTAAGAAAAATCAAAAATAGGAGTGGGAATGTGTGGATGGATGAATGAGACGGAAATAAAAAGGAGAGGAGGAAAATGTTGTTTCCCTTATATTGTAAAGGAAAAGTTTTTTCATCATTAAAGATATAACTTTCTATCATTGGGAAAATTGTTTTCTACCCCTTCCCAAACCAAACAAATGAAAGTGGGAAATAATTGATGATGCGGTTCCAAGAACCGCATCAATTGAGAAAATCATTTTCTAAGAAACACATTTACATCAAACCAAATGGGGCCTAAATGTTCTTCCTTTTTGCTTTTTTGTTGCGAAGCAAAAAAGTCCAATTTAAGTAGAAAGAGCGATTTTTTAATATGTTCATTCTAACTTCTTTAAGGCCTTTACTTTTTAGGCTCAGATTGATTTATTTGATTAAATTTATAGTTTCCCACAAATCAATACATTTTTGTTATGCAAATGAGATATTTGCGTTATTTTTTTACTAATTCCGAGCTCAATTCGGACTCCTAAAGGCTAAAATGGCCCCTAAAACCTTAATCGGAGATTTTTCCAACTAGTAAACCGATGAAAAAGTTGAATCGGACTGCAATTTACAATTTATATGAACTTTTGGGCTGCAATTTACAATTTTCTTTTTAAATGGCTGCAATTTGCAAAATACGAACTTTAAATGGCTGCGAATTGCAAATTTTCCTCAATTCACATCTGACAATCAAATCTTTAATATACATCCATTTTGTTTAATGAGAGACGATTTACAAATTTAATGTGATGATTTATAACTTGGTTTCAGAGATGAAAACAAAATGTTAATGTTTAGTAATAACTCTAACAACTAGTTGATAGAACATTTGTTAAGTAATCTTTTTTTTTTAATGACTATCAATGAATTTATGAATCTATGATGATGCAGATTCTTACAATATATAGACATTGATATATACTTTACCCTATACTATTTACAGGTCTTGGCAAGACTACTTTAGCAAGGCGCTTATACAACAATGACCAAATAATTGGGCATTTTGCAAAGCGAATTTGGATATCAATGTCAGAAGATTTTGATGCTAAAAGAGTTTTGAAGGAGATGGTTGAATGTCCTACAAAAAAAGCATACTTAACTAGAACACATGCAATTATAAATCAGCTTCAAGAAGAGATTAAATCGAGTAAATTCTTGCTCGTCTTAGATGATGTATGGAACAAAAATGATGATATGTGGAGCTCACTACACCGGTTGCTGCAGAGAATTGGGAATTCTGCTCAAAGTGTGATTTTAATTACTACTCGTAGCAACGAAGTTGCTATGGAAGCCGAAGCACATACTCACTTGTTGACAGGTTTATCAGATGAGGAAAGTTGGGCTCTTTTCACGCAGCAATTTAGAGCTAGTGAGGCATTGCTTAATGTTCCGTGTTTTGAAGAAGTTGGGAGGACGATTGTTGAGAAGTGTAAGGGTGTTCCATTAGCCATAAAAATGATTGGAAGATCACTCGAGTCAAAGAAGTATCTGTATGAGTGGGAGAAAATAGAGAAAAGTGAGCTATGGCATGTAGAATATGCTAAAAATCATATCCTACCTTCGATATTGTTGAGCTATCATCATTTACCTTGTTTGTCATTGAAGCAATGTTTTGCTTATTGTGCAATTTTTCGTAAAGATTGCCCTATGGAACGAGGTGATTTGATTGCTCTTTGGATGGCGCAAGGCTTCCTTCACAAACACGAAACAAGCTTAACAATGGAGGAGATTGGTGAGGAGTTTTTAGAAATACTGTCAAAGAATTTGTTCTTGGAAGGAAAAGAAAGTGAGAAAACAGGACGGATTTTGTCTTATAAGATGCACGATTTGGTGCATGATCTAGCAGTGTATGTATCGCGTAAGGACTTGTTGGTATGGAACAAAGAAGCAAAGCCGAATAGTGACATTGAGTGTAGACATTTAGTAGGCAAGTTTAGTGTACAACATGCGTTT
The DNA here is from genome assembly GCF_001683475.1 of Chenopodium quinoa. Lineage (NCBI taxonomy): Eukaryota > Viridiplantae > Streptophyta > Magnoliopsida > Caryophyllales > Amaranthaceae > Chenopodium > Chenopodium quinoa. The sequence goes on along the minus strand of NW_018744988.1, from coordinate 2,820,281 downwards.
CAAGAAATCATTCCTGCAGAGATTTCTACAAAGAGACTACGAACGATTAATCTTTGGGCTGGTTTGCCAGGTAATTTGTTAACAGTTAGATATCTACGAACTCTAATGATTGATGGGATTGGCCTTCGGGTGGTACCAGCTTCCATTCGGAAGTTGAAGCTTCTCAAGTATTTGGACTTATCAAACAATCCGTTCAAAATGTTACCAGAGTCAATCACTAAGCTCTACCAGTTACAAACTCTGAAACTTACCGGCTGCAAAGAACTAACAGAGCTACCAAATGAACTGCATAAGTTGGTAAACTTAAGACACATTATGACAACAGATCATAGTGTGTTTGCATCTAAAGGATTACAACAATTGACATGCCTGCAGACCTTACCTGATCTTGCATTGCGCGATGGAGAAGGATGGACTGTTGATGAATTAGCCTCTTTACATGAAGCTAGAGACGGTCTCTCTATCTCAGGTCTTGAATATGTGAAGAGTGAAGCTGAAGCAAGAAAAGTTGAGCTTGGAAAAAAGGTGAAGCTTTTACGATTGCATCTAGTTTGGTCTGGTAATAGAGTAGACAACAACACTGATACTGATGAGGAAGTTCTGACAGGCCTTGAACCTCACCCAGGTATAATAGCACTGGCTATAGTTGGCTACAATGCCGAAAAATTTCCTATATGGATGATGAAGATGGCTGTTAAATTTGGGGCACCAAGAAGTAAGATAGTACCTCTTAGCAATCTCAAAGCAATAAAACTCGTGGATTGCAGAAGATGTCGATTTCTTCCCACACTCGGTCAGTTGCCATTTCTTAAGTATTTATATCTAGATAAATTAGCTGTGGAATGCATAGATGATCACTTCTATGTAAGTGATCAGGATCTTCACAGGCAAATTGAAAAACTATTTCCAGCTTTACGAGAGCTTCAGATCTGGAACTTTGACAGTCTGACAGAATGGATGCAGCCATCTCCAACACTAGGGGCAATAACCTTTCCTTTCTTGGAAATTTTAGAGGTTATGAATTGCCCTCTTCTGGAGATAATACCGGCCCTGAAATTTGAGTCCCTGAAACGGTTAAGAATTCAAGAATTTCCCGGTACTCAATCCTTGGACATTGTCAAATACAGCAGCAGTCTCACATCATTAGAAGTTTGTGAGATACTAAAATTGAAGAGCTTGCCTCAGGAGGTATCAAACCATACAAACCTACAGAAATTGAGTATATGGGGTTGTCAAGAACTCGAGTCTTTACCTGATAGACTGCCAGCATCTCTAAAGACCTTGGACATAAGAGAATGTCCTGCCTTAGCTTCACTTCCTGATGATCTTTTTCGGGACCTATTGTGTTTGTGTAAGCTGAATATCTACAGATGCAGCGGATTAAAAAATATTTCAACTAGTTTGCAAGAATGTGCATCTTTAAAGGAACTAAACATAAAGCAATGTCCATCAATAGAAGGTCCACAAACAGATTTAAGCAAGTTGCTTGGTCTCGAAGAGCTGTGGGTTAACGAAGCAGGAGAATTAACAACTTCCATACTGCAAGCACTGCAACATCTTCCATCTCTAATGGAGTTGAGCATTGGTGGTTTTAAAGACGAAAATGTGGTCAAAACTTACTTCGCAAACAATGCCCCTTGCCTCACTAGCCAATCCATCAGCCTTACACGACTAATTTTGGATGGTTATCCAAATATCAAATTGGTACCTGAACAAATCCAACTCTTTAGCAACCTTAAAGTCATGTCTATATGGAATTTCGATAGATTGGAACAACTTCCAGACTGGATAAGCAATCTGTCCTCGCTTGAGGAGTTGTCGCTTTACAAATGCAAGAATCTGAAATTTCTTCCTTCGAAACAAGCCATGCTGTCTCTGACTGAGTTTTGGCATCTAGATGTTGCTGACTGCCCACTGCTAACTGAAAGATATGCCAAAGATGGCCCTAAATGGCATAACATCTCACATATTTCTTATATTGTTTTTAATGATAACATTTTTCAAAGTAATGAATGAGAATGATTTGTTCAGATGTAATAGACTATCCATTATACAAGAAGATTTTTGTTTTTTTAGGACCATAAGTCCATAACTTCTGTTTTTAGACTTGTTATGAACTTTATACAATTAGATTTTCGATAATTTTTAGATTTTTGATTAATTTTTTCCATACAAAAAATTATGTAAATTGTCCTAAATATAATTATCATAAATTTTACACAAACAGTCCATCTTGTGTACAGCTGGCCACACCGCTTCTAAAATTCCCCAGAGGTCACCCATCATTACTCCCATTCAAACGCGCTTAACTAAAAAGTATCTTAATTATCATATTAGCTCCTTGAAAAAAATATGCATTTTGTTAGTATGAGTAGTAAGTTAAATTCGTTTAAGTAATCATAAGGGATATTACAATAACATTAACGAAGTAATTCTCATGATGACAAGTCACACGCTGTGGCTAGCAAATACGAGTATAAGAATTTGTGTTACACAAAACACAATAATAAGTTATACAATTGTATTTTATGACAATTTTTATTTTTTATTTTTTTTGTAAAAAAAAAGATATCTATGATAATCATATTTATGTTTATAATACATACATAATATTTTTTTTGTATGGAAATAAATTATCGAATTTATTCACAAACTTTTCAATCCGAATTTGGTAAAACTCATCTCAACTCGTTATTAAGATGTCGAGTCGAATTTTAACCATAGTCAAGCCACCACGAACTGAGCTATAACCAAATTTTGAGTGAGCCAAGCTTGAACTATGTTAAGATAAGATAGAATTGTTATGGAATATATTTTATATCCTTTGTATTACTCCTGTCACTATTTTTTGCACCATTGCCAAATTGGGGGGTCAAACTTTTCAAACTTTGACCATAAATTGTCATTGTTCTACAAAAGGAAATATAGTTGTGTGAGATCTTGTTTGATTCGTTTTATTGTAAATTTAATTAATATCAACTTTTAAAATTTTTCCAACTATGAAAATGAAGATATAAACGTTTTAATACGTGTCTTGGACACCGTTTATAATCAAATGGGGTAAAAATAAAAGGACATAGAGAATATGTTTTACAAATAGTATGTTTAATCGTTGCACATAACAACGGATGTAGTATTATAATTCTAAGTTGGTTGGGTTATTTAGTGATTGTATAAATTTTAGAAGTATAAGACTTTGAGATTGTCTTGACAAACTATTTACGAACAAGGCTCAGCTCATTATGGCCAAACAGTAACACTTTCAACGTGTTGGCTTTTTAAAAGTTACTCCTTAATAACTCAGGCAAGAGAATTTTATCTCTCCTCCATCAAAAACCATGAAGAAGATCTCTTTCTCTGTATCATCAAACCAATCTTCTTCAAAATCAAACACCAAAATCAAGAATGATTCAGCCCCAAAACCCCAAATTGATGGTGAATCAATCACCGAATTTAACCCTTCTCAAACCCTAATCCTAGAAAAAGGCCCCAAGAAAGTCGTGATTCCCCCGAAACAGAACGAATGGCGTCCCGCCAAGAAGATGAAGAATCTCGATTTACCCCCAATTCACTCCGAAGGAAAACCCCTTGAATTTGAAGTTGAAAACGAAGCTGATGTTGCTGCCCCAGAAGCTGATTCGAAGATTTCATATGGGTTGAATCTGCGCCAAGATTCGGTTAATGGTAAGGCTGAATTTGATGTTCCTAATTCAATTGATTCGATTATGCTTAAGAAATTGAGGAATGATTTAGATAAGTTGCCTGAAGATGAGGGTTTTGATCAATTTGAGGAGGTTCCTGTTGAGGGTTTTGGGGAAGCTTTGTTAGCTGGGTATGGGTGGAGAAAAGGGATGGGAATTGGGAGAAATGCTAAGGAGGATGTCAAGGTTGTTGAGTATAAACGTCGGACCGCGAAAGAGGGGTTAGGGTTTACTGATGATAATGTGCTTCCTGGGAAAGTTGATGAGAATAAAAAGAATAAAGGAAAATTTGAGGTTGGGAAAGAGGTAAGGATTGTTGGTGGAAGAAAGATGGGGTATAAGGGTAGAGTTATTGAGGTGTTACCGGGAGGTGATTCGTTGTTTTTGAGGCTTTCGCGTAGTGATGAGGAAGTGAAGGTTCGAGTGGATGAAGTGGCTGAGTTGGGTTCTTTGGAGGAAGATAAGTGTTTGAAGGAATTGAAGGAGTTGAAGATTCAAGGTTCTAAAGAATCTTCGAGGGGTAGTGATAAGAAGGGGAGTAGAGATTCGTCGAGTGAAAGAAAGGAAAGTAAGAGAGGTAGAAATGAGGGTAGGAGAGGTGATGTTGGTGAAGTTAAGAGTGAACGCAGGGTGCGGGTGGATGAGAAAAGGACTAGTAGTAGTGGAGTTTCTTGGCTTAGGAGTCATATTAGGGTCAGAATTGTTAGCAAGTCGTTTAAAGGAGGAAAGTTTTATTTGAAGAAGGGTGTGGTAATCGATGCAGTTGGAGCCAGGACCTGTGATATAACAATGGATGATGGTAGGGAGATTGTTCAGGGAGTAGAACAGGAGATTTTGGAAACTGCTCTTCCTAGACGAGGTGGTCCTGTTCTTGTTCTTTTCGGAAAGCACAAGGGTACATATGGCAGTCTTGTTGAGAAAGATTCTGAGAGGGAAAAAGCTGTAGTTCAAGACGCTGATACACACGAGCTGATTCATGTGCAGCTTGAACAAATAGCTGAATTTGTTGGAGACCCAAGCGATATTGGTTATTGATTATGGATGCCATATTGAACTAGTATAACAAGGTGATATACCAGGCACATTTCACTTAAGGCTTGTAGCTGTGGCTTATTTAGTTTTATACAAAGTATCTTACACATTATCTATTGTTTATTGTGAAACTGTGATGCTTGATTTAGAAAATTCGAGTGATTTGTTATAAGATGCTCTTTGTGGCTATTGCATTGTTTAGTACTTTGTTGAAATTGGTCATGCTTTTACTCCAATGAATAATTCTAATGTTCTGTCTAAAACATGTAGATACATGATTAATATCTGACCTCTTGATCTTGAAATGTTTATACTTGTTTAATAATATTAGAATTGTGAAATTGCATTGAATTTATTTTCCCAATGAAACTCTTTTGTGGACTTTGATTGATGGATTTGGATTTATCTTTATTCTTGTCTCTTCCTTGTGGATGGAGAAGACCCTTTATTTTCATAGTGAGCACTGAGCAGTCAGTTTCTGTGTTGTTTGTCTGAAATTGATCCAGACAATGTTATTTATTGTTATACATTAACAGGAATATTCTGCAAGGTTGAAGCACGTAAAGTGTTTTAAAAACTTCTTAACACCCTTTGTTGACTTAGAGAGGCGAGCCAATCACTGAATGGTCTAACAAATAGTTGCATTGAGTCGGATGCCTGTAATTAGCTTATTAATACAAGTTTGGCACCAATATCACCTCCCCTCTTCCCTCCTGAGATCTTCCTCCCTCCTTTCAAGTGTTTCAGTTTCCACCTTTGGCCATGAATGCCTATAGTTGAAACAAAGATTACATAGGCCTTCAGTTGCTTTTGAAATTTGACTGGTTCAGCAATTGTTTTTTTTTTTGAAAAAAAAAATAAAAAAAATTGCTCTCATTGTGCTTGTTCATGAACATCTTGTGATATCACTTTACAGCGTTTCTATCCCGTGGTTAACAATTGGTAAGTATAGGAGTTTATAACTAATGGGATATGGTGGCAGCAGTGGAACTGTGGAAGTGGACAGAGTTCCTTGGGCTATTTGTTGGAAGCATTGAAGCTCTGAAGCCTGCTTCTTACTAAAGCTCCAGCCAATGTTAGTTCAGAACCAGCTGTGAAAGGAGCAGCAAAGCCTGTTGCTGCTAAAACGTAGCTTATTGATGTCCAGAAGGCTCCTGCAGGAGTTAATACTAACTGTGAACAGAAATTTGGGGATAGACTACGTGGATTTGTATTTGGTGTTTTACGGTTTTATTCACAACTATAGACCCGGCTTGAACAAAGAGGTCTTTGAAGAGTTGCATTTGGAATTCATTTGGAATGGCATGGGGAAATGCCTTGAATTAGGCCTATGTAATGCCATTGGCATTACAAACTTCAACCCCTTCTAGATGCACTGATTCTGTATGCCCTGATGCTAATCAGGTATCTTTTTGTTTTCGTACCTTTCCTCAATTTTTCTGATATAATTGCTGTACTTTTAATTGAGAATTTGTCCTTGAATTTGGTGATGTCTTTCTCTGATTAAATTGCCAATTACCTCTGAGGCTCTGAGTTTTCCCCAGATTTTACCTTTTTTTCATAGCAAGTGCTCAGACACACATGCGCGCCCACACACACCCACCCACACACAGTGTTCTGCATTTCATTTTCAAACATTTTAGGGCTTTAATGTGGTAGCATAGTATGGTGTATAGTACAGTTTATACGTATGTAGCATGGAAACTGCTTAGGTTTTGCAGGCAGATATGTTTTGAAAATAAGAATGAAAATGATCTGGGTTTTAAAATAATGGGGAAACTTCTCGTCTCAGAAATTTTTGTGCTTCCTAAGTTTATGCTATTGTGTGTATTATGAAATTAATGGTGGTTTGTTAGATCTGTATATCCTTGTTTTTGAAGGTGAGTTGGCTATCACTACTGCTGCCAATCTAATATCACTTTCTTATTTGTGAATATCAAAGTTATATGCCACCCTTTATGGGCATATATTGGAAGATATAGAGCATATAGTAGAATCTCTTAACTTTAGGATCTTTTTTTGAGCATTTCAGGTCTCCCAAGTTTCTTTAGTTGATGTTTAGGATCTAGAATTTAGGAAGATACTTTCTACATGTTTGATTGCAAGCCTACTCAGTGATGTCTGCAATCAGGAAATAAATCTGCTTAGCTTGTGAATTTGTATAAAGATGAGGATTTGGGGAAGAAGTAATACCATTTTATTGTGGCTGAGCTTATGGATCCCCTAAGTATGTTATATCCCAAGTCCAATATAGAGTGGGGTATTCAGTGGAAAGTGAAACCAGCAAGAAACACCTTAGCTGCAAGATTAGAGCTGCTGGTTCTCTGTTCTACGCTCAATCACCATGTAACTTGTCATTATTCTTCCCTCTTGGTGTTCATTTTCACTTCCATTTGCATGATCATAAAGCTCATTGCTGTCATTTATTGACGTTCCTAATTCAGTTCTATTTTCTATGCTCATTTTGGCTTACGTGGTCATAATGATAGTTGCTTTCTCTGTTATGCACCAAGCCAAATCACCAGTGACTATCACCTACCAGAGGGGAAGACCAGCTCAGCAGCATCTTAGTAACTAATTCGCATGTCATCAGGAGGGAATAATAGCTGTTGCTATATAAATTTGTTATCAGCAAAATTTAGGTGGAAGGAATCCAAAAGTTGTCAAGGTAGATAATGAATGTTAGAGATCATTGAGAAATATATTGTTGGGAGAAAATTTATGCCTCTCGAAAGTAGGAAGGTCTGTTTGGCTACCTTAAGCCATTCAGGTCTGTTTAGCTTCCGTAAACCATTCTTATCTTTTGCTATCTATTTTTGCCTTGTTGATTCCTGTCACCACACTGAAGCACAACCCTTTTCCTCTCATATGTATAGAATTGTTATAATTTGTGCCTGCTGAATTGCTATCTGATGGAATGTTCTGTTCGATTAATTGATAGTGGTTTGTTTCTTTCAGCTGCTAGAAACGCTTTCTGATCCTTTGGAATCAGGCATAATGAAAATATTGCTTGTCACCTGTTAGAGGTGACAAGGCAAGGCAGTTACCCATAAAGTGGTTTGAAGGTCAAGGAATAAGAGTCACTGAGAAGAGACTTCACCATATATCTTGGAGTCAAGTAAGCTATCTTTTGCCCATTAGCATTGTTATGTGGCCATCTGTTGGTGCTGGTAATCATTAACTTACAACGCTGTCTTTCAAATTTATGACCATGTTGCATACCACTTGAACTTGATAAAGACCCTGAATATATAATTGTGAGGATTGATTGTAAGTTTATTATTCGTATTATGCATAATATTGGTAATACTTCAAACAGCTTTATAGTAGCTATTGCAAGCACAATTAATCCTAGCCGACTTTCTTGGGGTACTGCACCTGTTATCGTGGTGCAACTAGTAATTGCAAATTTCCCTTGGAACTTACTATCAGTCACTCTTTGAATTAGGATTTATTTCGTGTGTATCTCACGTCCGGTTCTGTAGTAGAGATGGAATTCCAAAAAAACCATCAACTATAACCCCAAAAGAACTAAATTCCGTAAACAACATAGAGGAAGAATGAAGGGAATATCTTGTCGGGGGAATCGTATTTGTTTCGGAAGATATGCTCTTCAGGCACTTGAACCCGCTTGGATCACGTCTAGACAAATAGAAGCAGGGCGGCGAGCAATGACACGAAATGCACGTCGCGGTGGAAAAATATGGGTACGCATATTTCCCGACAAACCTGTTACAGTAAGACCCGCGGAAACCCGTATGGGTTCCGGTAAAGGATCGCCCGAATATTGGGTAGCTGTTGTCAAACCAGGTCGAATACTTTATGAAATAAGCGGAGTAGCCGAAAATATAGCCTGCCGGGCTATCGCAATAGCGGCATCGAAAATGCCTATACGAACTCAATTCATTATTTCAGGATAAGAATGTAGACCTAAAGGAAATGGATCTTTTGGATAAAAACAAATAGAAGTTTTTTTTGGACAAACAATATTTCTTTTTCATTTATTTTTACATTGAAAGAACAGATAAAAACAAAAAATGATTCAACCTCAGACCCATTTGAATGTAGCAGACAACAGCGGGGCTCGAGAATTGATGTGTATTCGAATCATAGGAGCTAGCAACCGCCGATATGCTCGTATTGGTGACGTTATTGTTGCTGTGATTAAAGAAGCAATACCCAACACGCCCTTAGAAAGATCAGAAGTGATCAGAGTTGTAATTGTACGTACCTGTAAAGAACTCAAACGCGCCAACGGTATGATAATACGATATGATGACAATGCCGCAGTTATCATTGATCAAGAAGGAAATCCAAAAGGAACTCGAATTTTTGGTGCAATTGCCAGGGAATTGAGACAAAACTTTACTAAAATAGTTTCATTAGCTCCTGAGGTATTATAAGATGAGAAGTAGGGTATTTGACTGAAAAACAATAGGAGATTGTGTATCACGTATATATCTTTCATTTTGAAGTTTTTTATAATTAAAAATTGAATACTAAACTAAAAAAAAGGCATGTTGATTATATCAAATTTTTGGGGAACCACTTATTTTAGTTCATCATGAGTAGGGACACTATTGCTGATATAATAACCTCGATACGAAATGCAGACATGAATAGAAAAGGAACGGTTCGAATAGTATCTACTGGAATCACCGAAAACATTGTTAAAATACTTTTACGAGAAGGCTTTATCGAAAATGCGAGAAAACATCAAGAAAGAAACAACTACTTTTTGGTTTTAACTCTGCGACATAGACGAAATAAGAAAACCCCTTATAAAAATACTTTCCATTTAAAAAGGATCAGTCGACCTGGTCTACAAATTTATTCGAACTATCAACGAATTCCTAGAATTTTAGGTGGAATGGGGATTGCAATTCTTTCTACCTCTAGAGGTATAATGACGGATCGAGAGGCTCGACTAGAACGAATTGGCGGAGAAATTTTATGTTATATATGGTAATCCCTATACTATCTGAATTGGATCCAAAATTTTCGATTTGTGAACAAAAAAAGAGAAAAGACAGCTTGTCTAATATCATTCCTCTATTAGTTGATACTTTAAGGGGGTTTTGTCTGGAATGAAGGAACAAAAATGGATTCATGAAGGTTTGATTACCGAATCACTTCCTAATGGTATGTTCTGGGTTCGTTTAGATAATGAAGATCTTATTCTCGGTTATGTTTCAGGAAGGATACGACGTAGTTCTATACGAATCCTACCGGGAGATAGAGTTAAAATTGAAATAAGCCGTTATGATTCAACTAAAGGTCGTATAATTTATAGACTCCGCAACAAGGATTCGAACGATTAGATAGTTTTTCAACTTCAACACTCCTTTCTATAAGAATACAATTCGAGATTCAAAATATTCAAAAACCTATTTTCTTCCAAGAATTAGATTCAAAATAAAAACAACGGAATAAAAAATATGAAAATAAGAGCTTCTGTTCATCAAATTTGTGAAAAATGCCGGCTGATCCGCAGACGGGGACGAATTATAGTAATTTGTTCTAACCCAAAACACAAACAACGACAAGGATAACTACTATACTAAAAACTAAAAGGAACTATCTAGAAAGAATTGCTAAAAGATTTGATTGATATAAAAAACGGAAAGATTTGTTTTGACATGAAATGGATATATCCATATATCGTTGACTTATTTTTATGAGATGAAAAAATATGGCAAAACCTATACCAAAAATTGGTTCACGTAGAAATGGACGCATTAATTCGCGTAAAAGTGCACGTAAAATACCAAAGGGAATTATTCATGTTCAAGCAAGTTTCAATAATACCATTGTGACTGTTACAGATGTACGGGGTCGAGTAGTTTCTTGGTCTTCTTCCGGTACTTGTGGATTCAGGGGTACAAAAAGAGGGACACCGTTTGCGGCTCAAACTGCAGTAGGAAATGCTATTCGTACGGTGTTAGAGCAAGGTATGCAACGAGCCGAAGTCATGATAAAGGGTCCTGGTCTCGGAAGAGATGCAGCATTACGGGCTATTCGTAGAAGCGGTATACTGTTAAGTTTCGTACGAGACGTAACCCCTATGCCCCATAACGGCTGTAGGCCTCCTAAAAAAAGACGTGTGTAGAAATCACAATTGAAGATATTTCAAGAGAAATAAATGATTCAAAGATATGATCAATTTTGTAAAATATTACTATGGTTCGAGAGAAAATAAGAGTATCTACTCGGACACTTCAGTGGAAGTGTGTTGAATCAAGAACAGATAGTAAATGTCTTTATTATGGTCGCTTTATTCTCTCTCCACTTATGAAAGGTCAAGCTGATACAATAGGCATTGCGATGCGAAGAGCATTGCTTGGCGAAATAGAAGGAACATGTATCACACGTGCAAAATCTGAAAAAATACCACACGAATACTCTGCCATATTGGGTATTCAAGAATCAGTACATGAAATTTTCATGAATTTGAAAGAAATAGTATTGAGAAGTAATCTATATGGAACTTGTGAGGCGTCTATTTGTGTTAAGGGCCCCAGATGTGTAACTGCACAAGACATCATCTTGCCGCCTTATGTAGAAATAGTTGATAATACACAGCATATAGCTAGCTTGACGGAACCAATTGACTTGTGTATTGGATTACAACTTGAGAGAAATCGCGGATATCATATAAAAGCACCACATAACTTTCAAGACGGAAGTTATCCGATAGATGCTCTATTCATGCCTGTTCGAAACGTGAATCATAGTATTCATTCTTATGGAAATGGGAATGAAAAACAAGAAATGCTTTTTCTCGAAATATGGACAAATGGCAGTTTAACTCCAAAAGAAGCACTTTATGAAGCCTCCCGGAATTTAATTGATTTATTGATTCCTTTTTTACATGCAGAAGAAGAAAACTTAGATTTAGAGGACAATTAGCCCAAAGTTTCTTTCCCCTTTTTTACCTTTCACAATAGATTGACTGAAATACGGAAAAACAAAAAAAAAATAGCATTGAAATTTACTTTTATTGACCAATTAGAATTGCCACCTAGGATCTACAATTGCCTCAAAAAATCCAATATACACACATTATCGGACCTATTGAATAACAACCAAGAAGATCTTATTAAAATCGAGCATTTTCGTATAGAAGACGTAAAACAAATATTTGGCACTCTAGAAAAGCATTTCGTAATTGATTAAAAAAAATATGAAAAAAAAATGACTTGAATAGGTGTATCTAGGGAAAATTCACTTCGAAGCGACTATTCCCTAGATACACACGTCGTGTTATTTCAGAATTGAATCAATTTAAAAAAGACCTAAAGTTAAGGATTTATCAATAGGTAATGTTGCTCCAATACCCAGCCAAAGGGCTACTATGGTACCAACCAAAAAGACAGTTGTAGCTACTGGACGCCGAAATGGATTTTGGAATTTATTAACATTTTCTAAAAAAGGAACGGTTAATAATCCCGCGGGTACTGAAACCATTAAAAGAACGCCTAATAACTTATTTGGCACTGTACGAAGTATTTGAAATACAGGAAAAAAATACCATTCAGGTAATATTTCCAAAGGAGTTGCAAATGGATCCGCCGGCTCACCAATCATTGATGGTTCTAAAACTGCCAAGCCTACGTTACACGCAATAGTACCTAAAATTACTACAGGAAAAATATATAAAAGATCATTAGGCCATGCGGGCTCCCCGTAATAATTATGCCCCATGCCTTTCGCTAATTTAGCCCTTAATACAGGATCATTCAAGTCAGGTTTTAGAGATTCGATTCATCCCCCCAAAGAACCGGACATGAGAATTTTTCATCATTCGGCTCGAGCAATAATCAAAAGAACCAAATGGATCCAGAATATGGATCTTATCCATCTAAAAGGTTCCCTGTAAGAACCTATTTATTAAATCCTACTTTCCAAAGTTGTAATTATACATGGAAAGAAATTCTGCTCTTACAAATAAATGCTCAACACCCAAGTAGGCTTACAAAGTTGATCATGCTCAAATGCTTTTTGGGTCGTCTCATACCTTGTAATTGGTGTTTATCTCCAAGTATTTTGGATATTTTGACTTTCTATAAAATAGAAAATTATATATTTATATTACAAATAAAGGGTTTACTTGTTACTAATATAGCCTAGTCTCTATTGTTCTTTAGATCCCTGGTTTCACTCCGATAGTATCATAGATCAAGTCAATGCAAAGGAAATGAATGCATTTCAATACTATTCAAACTATTAATAAAATAATAATATAATCTAGATTATATTATGCAAAATCACACACTCGACTGGATCTTACGGAGCCCGTTCATTCATCACATGATTCAGGGTTGATCATAGAATAGATTCTCTTGAAACGAACCAACCTATCCTCTTTATAGGACTTACTTATATGGCGATTGGACAAAAGACACATTTGAGTATGAATTTTAATGTGACAGAAACGGACATATACCTGCACGGCCTAATCAATAGTTCAAGTCAGACACTCCCATAATCCATTTTCATTTCGTAGAATTACCCTCAACTAGTTATGTTAAATAACTAAACATAAAATTTAACTAAATAAAAAATTATGAAGTTGAAGGAAAATGTCCAAATACATAGATTATCATTTTCAATAATCCATACATGTAGCAATGAAATACTATTGTTCTTCCCTCAAGTAATAAATGATTGATTACAAATATCTATGATATACTTTTTCTATTCTATAAGGGCCCAGAAATACCTTGTTTACGTATCATTAGAAAGTGCATTAACATAAATACGGAAGTAAGAAGAGGCAATACAAAAGTGTGTAAACTATAAAACCGAGTCAAAGTGGATTGTCCCACACTAGCACTTCCACTTAATAACTCTACCAAAGGTGATCCTATTACAGGAATAGCATCCGGTACGCCCGTTACAATTTTGACTGCCCAATAACCAATTTGGTCCCGAGGTAAGGAATAACCAGTTACGCCAAAAGAGGCGGTCAATACACCCAGAACCACACCCGTAACCCAAGTCAATTCGCGTGGTTTTTTAAACCCACCGGTGAGATACACACGAAATACATGCAGGATCATCATTAGAACCATCATACTTGCCGACCACCGATGAACGGATCGTATTAACCAACCAAAGTTGGCTTCAGTCATTATATATTGAACAGAAGCAAAAGCCTCAGTAACGGTTGGACGATAGTAAAAAGTCATCGCAAACCCGGTAGCTACTTGTACTAAAAAACAAGTAAGTGTAATTCCTCCTAGACAATAAAAAATGTTTACATGAGGAGGAACATATTTACTGGTTATATCATCCGCAATCGCCTGAATCTCGAGATGTTCTTCGAACCAATCATAGACTTTATTGAGATAGGTAAACTGTTAAACCCCCCTAAGAACTGTATATGAGACTTTCATCTCGTACAGCTCAAGCAGACACACCCAAATACTGATTAAATTAGAATAGAAAGTTGCAAACTTCGTAATCCCCTGTTTTCTTTTTTCGGAAGATAGGAAGGGATAAAAATCCAAAAGTTCTTCTTTGTGTTCATAATGCCAAAATATCAAGTCGGCGCATTCGTCTTTCTCTTGATTGTTACTACAGGCCTCTTGAATATTCTCTTTTCCTTTTTTTCTTTCATTTGTTATTTTTGTATTTGTATATAATGCGACTTTTTTGCTTTTTTATCATTGATAGGAATTTCTCTTGTTAAGACCCTATGAATCGATTGAACCCCAGATTCATACTAGAACCACGATGATTCAATAAAACCCTAAAGCTAAGCACAAAGATTCCTTGAGTAAGAACCATTGGATCATCACTTATTAAATCAATAGGATAGGTATTATTTTATAATTATAACTAATAATACAAAAAAATTTGTCTGTTGGTTAAACAAAAAAGGCATCAAAAGGAGTTTGAACGAAAAAAGATTTCGATTTATACCTTTTTATTCTTTCTTTGAAAAGCAAATTTTTCTGAATCCGATCTCGAGGTCTGAATATTAAATATGAATCATAGTTCAAATATTGTTTGATCTATTTTAGCTATTCCGTGTTTCAGATACCAAAAAAAATATCCAACGAGGTATAACCATCTCTATCAGGATAAGATGACAGACTCATTTTCTGTATTATCAATAGGATCCATTCTAACAAGTCACACACTCATATTCCGGAAATACAGAAAGAAATTCCGCGATCGAACTACCAAAAGGGGATAAAAATCGGAGTCTAAAAAACGCACTTTGTATTGTTTGTATTGAAAGGCTAGAACTTTCCGGTTCTTTTGTCTTTCATTTTTTTGTTTTTGTGGATTTAATTCATTGAAATTCCATCCAGTAAAACGGAAGAATTATAAATTTCCAAAATAATAGAAAGGAATACTGCAAATAAAGCCATCACAACTCCCATCAAAGGAGTAGTTCCCCACCCAGGAGCTACTTTACCATATTCCGAATTCAAGGGTTTCAAAAGAACCCCTACGGTAGTAGGTTTTGGACGAGATCTAGAACTACTCTCAACGGTTTGTGTAGCCATAAATTCGATTATATTCATTGAGATCTGTTGACTTTGTATACCATTCCGTTGTAAATAAATGATTTTATCATAGATCCATTGTGGTCTTAAAATTATATAATAATGGAAACAGCAACCCTAGTCGCCATCTTTATATCTGGTTTACTTGTAAGTTTTACCGGGTATGCCTTATATACCGCTTTTGGGCAACCCTCTCAACAACTAAGAGATCCTTTCGAGGAACACGGAGATTAGTCGAAGTAATGAGCCTTCCAATATTGGAAGGCTCATTACTTCAATTGAAATGATGAAAAATCATTTCATTTTTTAGTTGAAATTTTAGGAGGTTCCCGAAAAAAAATAGAGAAAAAAATTATCCCTAGAGTAGAGACTAATAGAAATGTATAAACCAATGCTTCCATAGATTCGATTGTGGTTTACAATTATAGCTTCCATACCTGTTTACTTGAGATTATTTTCCCAATAATGATAACAAAACGGTGGTAATTCAAATCAAGATTGCTCTAGTATCCTCTGTCAAATAAAAAAAAATAGAAGCAAAAAAGCAATGTTGTATTAAACTCCTTGTCTTCTTGTAGTTGGGTCTCCAATTTTTTGGAATGCGCCAAATTCTACTTGAACATCCAAATCGGGGTCAATCCCAGCAAAAACATCTCTGAATAAGGTTCTAGACCCGTGCCAAATGTGTCCGAAGAAAAAGAGTAGGGCAAAGGAAGCATGGCCAAAAGTAAACCAACCTCTTGGACTACTGCGAAAAACACCATCTGATTTCAAAGTAGCACGGTCTATTATTTCAAATTGATTAATTTCCCTTGGAACTTACTATCAGTCACTCTTTGAATTAGGATTTATTTGGGGGGGGGGGGAGAGAATAAACATATAATTGATTAAAATAAATATTAGTAGTGTGGGTTGTAAAAGCATTTAACATTATACAAAGAATTTTATATCTGAGAGCTTCTCTGTTGTTGAAAAATATTTCCTTGGACCTAAAAGTTTGGATAAAATATCTGTAAAAGATTATGGAACTCTTGTTTGTTAGTATTGTTCACTAGCATAGAAGCATTGGCCTTGTGTTTTTGTGACATTTTGAAATCTCACACTAGCCTTGAAATGAACCTGCTTATTTGTATGAAGTACAGAGTAGTGATTGTAAAGTATTAAAGTTTATGTCTAGTGCTTGTTCTTTTTTTATTTTTGAAGCATCTCTAGTGCTTATTCTAGTTATATTGGAATTTGCTTTTGTTTTAGGTCTATATCTGTATGTTACACACTTTTACCATAACTCTACTCGTTAGATGTGATTGAGAAATCTTGGTTTATTGGGTGCAGGACGCCAGGACCAACCCTCAACCAAGTTTCATAATCCCCAAGTGGTGGACGTGCTTTAGACTATCTATGTTCTGGTTACAACCTTACCATTTCAAATATAGATATCGAAAAGTTTAGTGAGTACCTCAAAGGATTATGTAGTGTAAGCTGGGGTTTTGTTATTGTGATTTTTTAAAAAAGGTACTGAGGATTGTTGTTATCATTGCAATTTTTTTTTTATAATGATCTAGGTTGTGATATAATTCTGAAATCGCTATAATTGAATTCAAACTCTTTTTCAATATTTTACAGACCAGTTGGTTTACCTGTTATGGTTCAACACTATGACTTCCGAGTTTCTCCCTAATTTCATTTCAATTTGGGTAGGAAAAAAAAAACTTAAAATTGGTCCGAAAGTGTATAGATTAACCTTCGGTTTTTTGAGTATTGTAGCCTTGGAAACGAGAATGGATGAGGATCCCACAATCCTGAAAAAAAGAGGTTATGTGAATAGTGCACAAAGTTAAATTTATCATCTAATTTAGAACGGAGAAAGTAATTCCACAAGTTTACTCATATTTCAAAAATTTTAGTACTCTGTTTAATTACATAATTTCATCTTCATTTTCACATCTATATCTATACTTAGTATTTAAAAACACAAACCACAAATTTTTCATATGACAAATGGCATTACAATTCACAAGTTACTCATCTATTTATGTTTAAGTCTTTATGCATCATACAACTTGCAAATTCAACTAAGAAAATGAAGTGTTTTATTTCCACCATAATAAAATAATGTTTTAATTAATACACATTACATAAACATATAAATTATAATAAAAATTGTCTTTTCATCTCTAAGACTTTAAATATAATTTAAAATAATATGTCATTTTATATCCCACAATCTTCACGTGTATATATCTAACTAAATTCATTCATCTTCTTTCATGGTTCTACCCTCTCTCACTTTTTTTTAATTTCTTTTAAGTTTAGAAATGAAATAATCTTCCGACATGAAAATAATTAACCCAAGTAACAACTCGTGCATTGAACGGGCCAAAAAGCTAGTTTATGCTTGATATATAATCCATAACCAAAAATGACTTAGAATTAAAACTATTTGACCTAACCCGAAACAGACCCGATCAACCGCTTTGACGGGTCTACTTAAAATGCATCCAGATCAATATGGGACGTGGAGAAAGAATGTCCGCAACTCCTGCCTCTCATACGAACCACAAACAAAATTCCAAATGGTCATCTATCACCTTACTACCCCTTCCTCAAGTAAAGGAGAACGCAACAAGTAGAACATTCTTGACACCAAAACACCCCAATATAATCTCAATCAATTTTACATTTTACCCAAATCATTTCATAAAAAACCCAATTCAAAACTACCCAAAAATCCTTAAACAAAAATGGGTATGATCTTGGGCAAAATCACAGTAGAAACCCCAAAACATGAAGTATTACAATCAACAAACGAGTATGAAATACGCAAGTACCCATCATCAGTTATAGCCGAAGTAACATATGATCCAACCCAAATGAATGGCAACAAAGATGGTGGGTTCACCATATTAGCCAATTACATTGGTGCTTTGGGTAATCCTCAGAACACCAAAGCTGAAAGCGTTGCTATGACAGCCCCAGTTGTAACACAATCTAAGGCCGTGGATGTCGGGGAGAAGATAGCTATGACAGCCCCAGTTGTAACAAAAGAGCAAAGGAGTGGCGATAGCGAAGGCGGGGAAAAGAAGATGGTGACAATGCAGTTTATATTGCCTGATAAGTATAAAAGAGTTGAAGACGCGCCGAAGCCGTTGGGTGAGAGGGTGGTGATTAAAGAAGAAGGGGAAAGGAAGTATGGTGTGGTGAAGTTTAGTGGAGTTGCGAGTGATGGTGTGGTGAAGGATAAGGTGGAGGGGTTGAGGGTTGCTTTGGAGAAAGATGGGTATAAAGTGATTGGGGAGCATTTGTTAGCTAGATATAATCCTCCTTGGACTTTGCCATTTTTGAGGACTAATGAAGTTTTTTTACCAGTTGAGTGAGAGATTAAATTAGAATAGGTTGTAATTTATGAATTTATTTTTTTTTTAATTTTTTTTTTTTTTTTTTTTTTTTTTTTTTTTTTTTTTTTTTTGTGTGTGTGTGTGTGTTTTGTGAAACTATGAAGTATAAATCTTTTTTTGTCTTAATCAATTGTAATTTGCATTTTTTTAGCATATTTTTCTTGATGTAATAATTGTAAACACAAACATGCAACAAAGTGCAATATGCTATTATGTATGCCATGCCATTATATAATGGCTTATTGCACTTAGTTGCATGTAAACATAAACTCAAATAGCCACAATCGGACCCATTATGAAATGAATAATTCATTATGTGAATAACAAGCTTGTGGACAACAAACTTAGATATAAACTCATATATTAACTTATTCATAAACAATAGATTCGGATAATAACAAACCGACTTAAAATTGAACGAATGATAAACTATGTAAGTATGAACTAGATGAATAAAAAATAAGTATATTTGGAGACTTAGTTATTATGTATAAAAGTGTCCATATTTTAATTTTACAATAATTTTGAAATATTGGTTAATTTGTAATTAAATAGTTTTATAATAACAACAAAATAACTATTTTGGGTCCATTTAGTATGAGTCTACTCAACTATAGCTAAAAGACTTCCACAAAAAACAGTTTTGCTTTAGCCAAACTCTTCCTTATCTTCCTTATACACCTTACAAAATTTAAACACATTACCTCAGCTTTGTCCTTTGTAACCTCTAATCTATTCTATTATTTCACAAAATAAAACAAACAAATTAAAAAGAGAAAGAAAAAAAAAAAAAAAGAAGTATGGCTACCATGACTTCCTTACAGTATTATGGGATGCCATCCTCCAATTTCCAGCAGAAAAGGCAGCATTTACCAAGCAGTGTACTCAACTGCATCACCAATTCAAATGGCATGATCAAGCAGTCCTCGAGAAGCCGAAATGGGGTGCAAAGGAGAGCTGTGAGTGTAGTCAGGTGTAGTAGTAGTGGAATTGGGATAGTAGATTTCATAGGAGGTGATCTTCTGAAGCCTGATATAGGAAAATGGTTATCAGATGTGGAGGAGCATAAGGCCCTTGCTATATACACCCCACATGAGGGTGGTTATGAAGGCCGGTACCTGAACCGCCTTACTCGTCTAGGCTATCACTTTCTCGATGTCTCAGCTCGTGGACTTGGAGACCCGGAATCCACCCTCACCAAGATTCACCCTGTCTGCCCTGTGAGTCTGAAAATCCTGCTCTGATCTATCAGCATTTTGTACTGTTCTATTGATCTACTCTGACAACTGTAGCTTGTATATTATGAGTCAGTAATGTGAATGACATGAACTTTTATGCTAAGAAAAACTGCAGAGATGACTTACACTGCAGAAAATTATGTTACTCCGACGTGTACTGGTAGGACATAGGTATTTGTCTATTAGACACAGATGTTTCATATAAAATATATGATGATGTAAAAACAAAAGTCTGATATTGCTTCAGAAGTAAGTGTGAAGAAATATATGTATGTTGGAATGTAGAGGATCTGACATAGGTACTTGAGGTGAAATTACAAGTCTGAGTAATATAGGCTGACAAACCGAAATTATTAGCTTTCTAGCCTAAGTTTACCTCTTTCAACTAATTTTTTTTCTCTTTAAGGCTATGTTTGGATAACAAAAAATGGAAGGAAAGGAAGGGAAGGGAAAGGGAGGGATACAAAGTTCTTTGTTTGGATAATATGTTGGGGGAAGGAAGGGAAGGGGGAGGGAGAGATCCATTTTCCCTCCTCCTTTGATAAAGACCATCCCTTCAAAATTGGAGAGATTTGGAGGGAAAATGAAGCTCATCATTTCCTCCACTTTCCCTTCCTTCCCCTTCCTCCCATTTACCTCCCTTCCATTTCCTTTCTAATTTCTTATCCAAACATAGCATAATTGATTTGATTTTCAGCCTCATCTTGGGAAGCAACCCATAGCGAGGTGGTGGTTTCCTCCGGAAGTTGATTATAGACTTGAAGCTCTTCCTTCTGATGCTAAGGGCCTTATTGTCTGGGTCATTGAAGCCAAGGTAATTCAACTATTTCCTTCTTTCAGGAAGAGGACATCTTATTTTATTTGACAGTTACAACAGAAAGTCAGTGATACTAAATTCTGCATTATGTGATTCTGTCCAGGTTCTTTCTAAATCAGAGCTGCAATTTCTGGCACTGCTTCCATCTCTTCGACCCAAAGTCCGAGTAGTAGCAGAGTGTGGTAATTGGTATGCTGTTCAGATTTTGGGTTACCTTACATATGACTTTAGTGCAATGATTTTTTTCATGGATCTGAAAATTTGTTGCTGACATTGATTATATTCATCTTGGTGTATTATGCAAATAGGAGAAAGTTCATGTGGAAGCCACTGAAGGAGATTGCAGGACTATCCCCTATGCAGGAACCGTGACAGACGATACTGTAAGGAAATTACAGCTGATCATGAGAATTTTTTTAAAAAATTATAGTTTATTAAACTTTTTCACTCTAATAGCAGTGATCTTCAAAATGTTTGTGAGTAGTTGTACAGCAATGTAAAATATATTGAGTAACTGATGAAAGTAAAAAGGTGACTGAAATAATGCTTTGTATACAGAACAGAATTAAGATCAGCTGGATAAAATTAACTCAAATAGGAGTGTAGGACTGTAGAAGATTACAGAACACAACTCATAAATTGCGTAAAAAGGAAAAAAAATGCTACGAATAAATTTTTGATAGACTAAAATAATGTATTTGGTACGATGTCAAATATTGGTAAAATGGAAACGTTAATTTTATAAAATCAGAATTTCCCAATTTCTACTGTAAGAAAAGTCAGCCACCTGTGGTTCTGTACAAAGAGGGTTCAATGTGGTTTGGACACTGTGTATTGAAGTCACCACTATAAAGTATACACTAATCTATCAATCTGATTCTAATCATAAGCATGATGGAGTCACATAAAATGAAAAATCCTGTTGAATGACTGTCAAAGAATAGAAAACCGCCATATTTCTGGACTACTAATCATCTGGATAGTGTCCTGGAGGTACTAGATTGCTGACCATCTTGTCGTCGACCTTTATCTGATTTTTTTGATGAGGATTGTCCTCCTTCTGATTTATATTTATCGGGTTGCTGCTGATTCTGTGGCAATGAAGCATCTGACTTTGAGCTTAAACCCTTATTATCAATATCCCTATTATCAGTCTTTTTGTTGCTGTCCCTGTTATCAACTTCTGTTGCAGAACCCTTGCCTGAACTATGTGATGATTGATACACACGATCTTCAGGGTTCCTCGAGAAGTTACCCTCAGGACCTTGATTTTTGTCAGGAGTATGGACTGTGTGGATAGGTTCTGGAACTTTTCCCTTCCCAGGGCTTAGGATGGATTGGGTTAATGATCCTCGGCATTTGTCAATGCTTTGGAGCTCAGTTGCGATTTGTGTACGCCTTTCCTTCAAGAAGTTGAGCCGGGTTGTCAGTTTGGACAGTGCAGAGGTGGTAGAGCTGCTTCCCTGTTATGCACATGTAGATTTTCATTTAGGAACTTCAACTTCCATAGTCAACCACTCACTATAAAAGTTACTAGACTTAATTAGAAACTGACAATTCACTTAAGGCCTATGTTTACTTGGATCTGTTACTTGTATCAGGCACAAGTATGTTGGCTCTTTAACAAAAACATATATTTTTTCAAATTGAAGTATTAAGTGTCTGAAGTGAAATATAATAATAAAGTAACATAAAATTAGGTCGGAAATGTCCGGAGGGTATTCTTTGTGGTACAAGGCCAAAACTAATTCACTTCGACGTCCTTTTCTAAGGAATGAACTAATTCCTCAATAGGAAAGGTAATTTAGTAGATAGGCCTTCAAAGTCGGAAGAAGAATATCTTGGATCTTCATCAGTGCACAACATTCAATGAGGAAGTGATTGGCTGAAGATCCAAGATATTTTAATGATGTCTTAGAATGATCTTTTCATAGATGAAAACCATCACATTATAAAGCCCCTACTTCTAGCAGGGAATGAAATCTTCTGATATACTTGGAACATAAGAATTGAAAGAAAACATTTGCGGAATTTTGCAATGGAGAATAGACCTACCTCGCCCTTTGAACTCGTCCTCTTTGTACTAGAGGTATAAGATTTGGGGATAGGGGCTTCCGTTGATGAAACATTATTCGGAAGCAATCCCAATTTGGAAATATCTCTTGATAAATCATTTGGTTGATTACTTTTTGAGGATTCATTTTTTCTATCATTATCACGATCAGTTCCGTCCAATTTATAATTCTGCCGTCCCTGAAAATTCAATCGTTAGCTTATCAACAAAATAATGGCTAATGGTAAAATCACACACTCAACCAAAAGGCAGCCCAATCTATACTCAATAAGCTTATAAAATAACTGCTGATAAATAAGCATTCCACATTGAACACTATAAATAGTCTGGCCAACTCCATTTACCTTTGCTGATGCATTTTTCCGATCAATGTCATCCATGTAGCTCTGCTGTCCCTGAAAGAACTTACTTTAATAAGCTAATACTCTTGAAACAACTGATGGTATATAAACATCTCACAGACTAAAAGAGTAAAAGGCAAACGGAATGACATGCGTATAAGAATTAATCATCTGAATGCAGCTTCACAACATAAGAAGTTGTTCATACAAATGCTGATATAGTAGAGGTCATATCAATACTAAATGACTAAAAGCTTCACAGAAACAGTAATAGGTTCTACAGTACTTGCTTCCTTAATAGCAAGAGCACAAAAGAAACTCATACAGCTAGATTCAATGGCTCAATGCTACCTCACCATATCTTTTTCAATACTCAAATCTGAAACACAAATAATTGATACTGCTTCCACTTACAATGACCTCCTGATTTGTCCCATTCGATTGTCCCTTTTATTTAAAAAGATGCACACTGACCTGAGCATTGTGATATGTTCCTAGTACTTTAAAAAGCTACTAATTAAATCTTATTTGGTCATTACACTTGGCATTTGCAAAAAAATCAAATAGAACATGAAAATATGCAATGTGGTATGGAGTGAGTAGAGTCCCATCCCCCTATATATACTTGCGATAAACCAACACAAACAAATCCTGTAATTAAACCCATTGACAACTAAAAAAACAGAGCTAAGAAACAACTCCATTCAAATTGAAAACCTCTCTGGATACTCATTCCGCGCATTTCAAAGGGTGAGAGGGATACGAACTCAATCAAAACTATGCATAATTATGTCCCAACACTTGAGCTACTTACTGCTGCTAGCCACTTAACAGGTTCAATCTCAAATTTACTGACACTAAATGGTGCCATACCTCAATTTTACTCGGTATTTTGACATGATGTAACTCGTCTTTCATTTCATTGTCCTTGTTATATATCCTGCAATGTCAAAAAATAAAAATTACTGGGTATTGCCCATAGGATTGGTTAATCGATCATCTTCATGTAACTGGAAACTGGTACTTGATGAGTTGATGTCCAACACAAGACAGCTAGTAAAGCACTATGTTTCACATTATACTTTCATATAAAGCTATAAAAGGATGAGGATAAGGATGGAGTAAGTGTTCTTACAACATATTCCCTTTATTTAAACAGTCTTGTACTTTATTATTACTATCCTGCAAATGGGATGCAGTCTGCTCATGTTGATGAATAAGCTCTGCGTCAATGTCATCAAGCCTCTGCTTCAAGTTACTAAAATTTTCCTCGGCTATAGAAATTTTCTGAAGCTCAACCTTTGTCTTGAACAGATAATGTTGAAAAAATCACAGAACAAAAAAGAGAACATCAAGATACTGGTTGGATGAGTTGCATCATAGATATTTAATCATCAACTTACCTTATCATTGACAGAGACAGGCAATTGGGAGATATCAAACACAGATCCGGCTTCCAACGCTGCTCTTAATTCTCTTTCCTTTTGTAGCTGTTCTTGCAACCTAGCCACCTGTGTGCACCATCAATTCAAGCAGCTTTATGCCTTAACCAAAACCATATGACCAATTTTGTTGAATTCATGGTCCGTTACTTGGGCCGGGCCTCCTATCTCAGGAAGTAACCAGCCCATCACAACAGCCCAAGCACCCTGGGGATGAGGTGGAAGATAAGGGAATCCCTCCCCAAAGGTGGCCCTAGTGTGATTAATTCCATGACCTCAACGTCGAATGTTAAAAATGGAAAACTGTAAAACATACATCTTTCTCAAGAGCTAAGCGACGTTCATTCAGGGCTTTTTTACGTCTCTCCAAACTTGCTTGTAGAATTGCGTTATTGTTAGCCTATAACAAGGTGTGAAGTACATATATAAATATCATTAAATAAAATGACTGGATAATAACAAGAAATACAATGCCAAAATAAGAAAGAGCTTGTACGGTTGTACCTCCTCTTCAATTCTATTTTCGAGTTCAAGCTTTGTCGCCTCAAGTCGTTGGATTTCATTTCTGTAAAAGAACAAACAAAAGTTCAGATACATGATCATTTTACAATGAAGGCAAGGCCAAATCAATATCAATGTAATGGAAAACTGTCAGGGACTTTTTATCCCCTTTCACATGCAATATTACACCTTAATAGCTGAAGTAATTCTTTTCAACTAATTATATTTTCTATCCAGCAAGGTAACACCATCAGAACTTACTATTGATGTATTGAAAGAAAAAACATTATCTAAACGGAAGGATACTAGTAATCATATTAGGCCTTAACATAATAAAGCTCAATATCAGGTAGATCTGAACTTGTTCTTTTCATCTTGTTTCAGAGACTTGTTACTTAATTTTGCCAGAATCAGTTTGGATCCGAACTTGAATACTCTTACACCTAATGCAAAAATTTCAGTACTCTAAACTCTAGAACCATAACCAATTTTATTTCTAAGACTAGAGAGGCATATTCTGAACAACCACTAGCAAAATTTGATGCACAAAAGAATATGATGTGAGTAGATTGCAAAACTATCATGCATGTACATAGAAATCAGGACACTAAGATCAAGTACAGGAACAAAATCTTTAAGTAAGAAATATAAACATAAAACATAATTACGTAATTATTCAGAATGGCCAAAGAAAAACTTACTCATCTTCAAGTGAGAAATCTATTGATTCCATGGAAAGATTCTTTTTTGCCTAGAACAGACAGAAAATTGTTGTAGTTAGTACAGTTTGAGAATTCAATAAGAGACTATTATAAAAGAAGAAAACCTATTGAACCGATTATTTATAAGCCCATATCCTATACCAAGTAAGAAAACGAGAAAAATCAACCATAAGAGAGGTGGGGAAGGCATAATGAATCAACAGACTTACCGATGTTCTTCCCCACCTATGACGTCTGAATTGTGAGGACCCAAGGACCTTAGTTGCTGACATTTTGGTGCCTCTTTGTGGACTTAAACTATCAGACTCTTTTAAGGAACTTGTCTCTGCTGGAATATCTCGATGCATTTTAGTAGAGTCGGCAATAGCCACTGATGTATCATTATTTCTTTTCGTGTTTTTGTCAACTATGTGGAGATTATCTTGCTGAGATTCTGGAGTACGAGGTGAAGCTGATGATGATCTCTGGCTTGCTAGAAAATCATGAACTTGTTCAGGAGACCTTGAATATGAACTGGACCTTTCACTATGCTGCAGTTAGAGAGTGTGTAATGTAAGCAATTTGCAAGAGGAAAAGAAGTAACTGAGAATGTGTCCTTAATATGAGAAAATGAGATGAAACTGCAAATGAGTTCTGAGACAGATTGGAAAATAAAACTTGTTCACAGTAAACAATTTATTTTAATTTTCTTTCCAATATATTATACGATTGTTTCAGACCCCAGACCTCTTATTGAAGTTCTTCCCTATGGCATAATATGTGGATGGTGGACATATGGAGTTTAAACGCTGCAATGTAGTATCAGAAGGTTTTTTCTGTTGCAGATTCTATGGAACAGGTAGAATGCCTGAAGTAAGACTTGACAGCTTAATATCTTATTGTGCAGTAGCAGATGGTGGTATGGTTTGAAAACAAGGGTCAACTAAACACAGCCTTTCTGTTATCACAAGGTTAAAGTTATACATGTTCAGCACCCCAAACCCCTGGCCAAGGGTGGGAGGCTCATTAGGTGTATTGGGATTATGTTGATGCTAAAAATTTTAGAGCTGAATAAATGGCGCCAGTAAATATTCCAATTCTATAGAACATGTGACTGATTTAGGATCAAGTATGTAAATAAATAACATAGTAGCCAAAAACTATATGCATATAATTACAAGAGTCTAATAATGTACTAGCCTTATCATCGTAAGAATCACTCTCTCCATGGTCACCACTGCCACTACACGTCTCACATGCTGAATGCTCATAATCATCATCTGTTTCATCGTGATCTGATGCATCTTCATGATCATCATCTTCAATATAATCATCATCATCTTCATACATTTCATCATCACTGGCCTCCTCTGTCCCGCTTCCACTCTCATCTGAGTCAGAGAACAATCCACTGTCCGACATCGAACCTTCCTGAAAAGAATTTTAATGGGCATGAAGTGCAAACCAAAACAAAATGTATATGCTGAATCCTGAATGTAGATACTTCAACAGTAAGTAAGGGAACAGGCAAATAACAAGATATGATCTTCGAATGCAGGAACAACAGAGTTATGACACATTAAGGAAAGTGATCTTAAAAAAAAACCTAATTCTTCTACACAATGCAAAGGAAATCAAACAAAAAGTAATTTTGGACAGAATTGCTGATTCATCCTCAAAGCAAAAGTTAAAGAGGGAACTTGAAGTTTACCCCAAAAATTTTGTCATATTCATCCAGTAGAGTAATAATGATAGCTTGAGCATGGTTTGCTGCTGCTGCTGCTTGAAGAAGTTGGAAAGAACCATCTCCAGCCACATCCATTTGTGTATCTCCAAGTTCACAATCACCAGCAAGAAGGGGTCGCAGAAGCAAAGGAGACATACAAGCGGCCACTGCAGATGTGCTCATCCGATTTACTGCCTTATTGGAAGCCACTTTTTGCATCATCATGAGAATCCTGGAGATACAAACAAAGGGACTAAGGAATGTAGAAATGCGATTAAAAAGAAAAAGACAGTACATTATATAATTGCGGCGAAATATCATCTAATTTCTAATGCACTGCACATATGCTCCTTTGATGATTGACGGGTGCAGAAATCTGTACCTTAAGAGGAATATGCAACTGGCTAAAGAAAACTCACATCACATGAATGAAGTAAAATTATCTATACCACATACCTCTGCAGTAATTGTCTGTTTGGCTCCGGAAATGTTTCAAGTATTGCCGTGTGCATAGCATTAAGTCTGTTACTTCGTTCACTTCCTACAAATGATAGTTCACATTTGTTAAATAACAACAGCCAATTAACATTTACTTGGACATTATTCTGTCTAAAATTATCTGAAGCATCAGAATCAAATAGAAGAAATGTGGGCATGTTAAATGCTCTGGAAAACTTTACAATGGCCCAAGCCTCATGGTTGTGATTCATTTAAGACAATAACATAATTGTGCCAACAACAACAAAATGTTTATTTTAGAAACAGAGATTTCTATGGCAACTTACGAAATGCTTCTAGCAGTGCATTACAACAAGATGCTGGAACTGGAGAAGATGGTAATTCCCTTAAGATATACTGAAGATTGCACCAAAAGATAGCAAATTAGAAAATAATGTGAGAATGTTACTGTAGCAAACTTAAAATTACTAGCATAGATGATCAGAAGATATACCTTAATACAATCGCCAATGACATGAGCATCCTCGCTTGGGGAGAACTCAGTTTTCCCTGTGTGCATATTGAATTAGACTATAATAAGCCAACAAATAAAGGATGCAGTGCTATTTGTCAAAATGAGTGTAATGTAAGTATCTTAGTAAACAGATTAGTAATAACCCTGGGTCATGTTATGTTGCCTTAGCCTAGACAAATTGTTCAAAGTAGCAAAGGGTTGAGAATGTAGGACCTATAAATATATGTGAAAATTACAACACTCTTTGGTGCAAGCATTTTTTAAAAAACTAATAGCAAAACCCAATGCTGGTTTCATAATTGATTTCTCAGAGATACCCAACAGTCAGTATAAAAACCATTTTTCACACCCTTTGACTATTTGGGTAAGGTCTTCACTGTTTCAGACCATCAATAAAACAAATTTGATGCACATAATTTTTCAGATTGGTGAAGAAAACCACATTAGTTAGCTAATAGCCTAACAAAACTTTTTAAGGGCCATGTCCCTTTATATATCCTCGATCATCAGCAAACCAAAAAGAATGAGGCTAGATGACCTGAATTTAGTTTAATGTTGAATCAAGGGGCATACTGTGTACTTGTGTAATGTATAAATCAAGACTTTCCACATCTAGGATTTTTCTTTGAAGAATAATATAAATTTTCTAAATGGACAGAGGATGGTTAAATAAACCTTGTTCATATTCTCGAACACGGCGATAAACTTCATCTACATCTGCAGCTTGCCGCAAAACTCCTTCAACATTGACTCCTGCACCATCAATCAAATTTAAGCAAGAGAAAAACATATTACATAAAGTAAGGCGATAAAAGCATCAATGTCATTCCTTTAAAAGCTGTGCTAATCGATTTGCTTGAGTATAGGCGTATAGCTACATAAGATGCTTGTATCGGTCATCACAAAAGGTAGAGGCAGTTAGACAGAACAAAAGAGAACTTTTATTCAAGAATACTCAAAATTGCTGCCTTCTCAATCCAACTAGTCAGAATCATCGGAAATGAATTTAAAAGAAATAAAACGACAAGAGGAGAAAGATTTATTTTCACATGAGCAAAATTCCAGAACAAGTATGTAGCTTAATCCTAAAGGGGTAAGTTCCAAAAAAAAAATGCCTTTCAGATAAGTGACTCGGTATGCAAAGAACAGAGGTGTGTCATGAAAGTTCCGATTTAATGATGCTATAAATTTTGTTCAAGCAATACATACTATCAACTCTTTAAAGATATCCCAAGCTTGAGAGAAGCTGTGAAATGAATATAAAATTCTACCAGAATAATAATTTACAAGTAAATCATTTCAATCTATGAGTTTTGAGAGGCATCACAAGAAAAAAGGATTCTACCATGATCTTCAATGAATCTCAGAGCTTTCTCCAAGAAAGAAGGTGATCCATCTATATCTTCCAAAGCAAGTAAAATTGGCCTACCAATTACCATAGATTTTCCAGGTGGCCCATCAGTATCTGTAAAAGAAATATAATATTACCCCAACGCCTCTCTTTATATAAGAAGTACAAGGAAATGAGAGCATGTTCATAAGCTAACATTAAGCAGCACAGAAACTTACACAATTGCAGCCAAGGGCAAATAAATTGACATATCAACTTGATAACAGCAAATGTTAAACAACAACAAAAAAAGATCTTCTAATTATCTAGATGAGACGGAAAAAGTTTATCCAACTTGAACGCCACTAAAAGAGCTTCTTAGCTAGCTCTTAGTAAAGCTTCTAAATATTCATGACCAAACAATACTTTTTTTAGATAAAACACTATCAACAATAATCAAACAAGAATTTCAGTCAAAATTGTTGATAGAGGTATAAGGTATTGCATAAGCAAGCAAGTAAAGCAACCCCCTTCACTATCAACCTAAAAGCCATGAATACTTAAATCCCAAAGCAGTTTAGCCGTTTAAATGGGAGCTAATACATTGAAATGTTCTGTAATAGTTTGCTGGCGTAAATCTGACTATCTGAGTACAAAGGCTAAATGTTTACCATATAACACACTCTTGATTTTTATTATCGTTAATGAAGTCCGCAAGAATTTAATCTGAAAGCTCAAGTCTCAGCTATAAGAAGTGATGGCTCAATGTAAAGACTAAGCTAAGTAACACCAAAAGTGCAGCAGACAAGCCGAATATGACAACAAAACAAGAGCATACGTTGATCAGCAGCACCATTAACATCATCAACTTGCTCACTTTTTAAAATCCCATTTTGTCCTGCGCTGTGGGCTGCATTTGGTGCTAGTGCCAAAGCATTCTCAAGTGCTGTCTTCCACTCTTGTAAATCCTCCAAAGTTTCTGCCTGCAGCAATAGGCACAAGATTGTCTAACATCAGCACAAGTCAACCTACTTTTCTTCATTACTTCACTGTAGGGGTAAAAGGAAACAAAAAAACTATACTTTGCATTAATCTATTCAACTATATTTTAACATAAATGGGCAACTTCTCAAAATTCATTTGAACCACAAAATTGCTATAAAGGTCAGCAAAGGAAATAAATATGCACTCAACCTTTTCTTCTACAACTCAGATTATTGCTTCAATTTTTGAAGTTCTTAACCCATATCCTGAAAGGGGTAATTACTTCGTTAAAGCCTCTGGTCCATAATATTTCTAAGCCACATTTCAAAGGCTCTTAACTTTGTACTTAAAGCAGAACTTGACTTCTTACCCTTGCAAATCTTAAAATATCAACCTTCTTAAAGAAAGGAAAGCTTCTCACTAACAAAAACAAAAATAAAAAATAAAAAAAGGAAAGCTTTGATGACAAGTTGATTTGAATAAGTTATAAGTCGTATAACTATTGTGATAATTTCTTAAGCTCCATCTTTGGGAGGGAAGATCCTTAACATAGGAGCCTATATCAACAATTACAAATGATTTATGTCTCTATAGATCCTCTAGCACATAATTTTATTTTTTGATATAAAGGCCCATTTACAAAACTGACAATTATCACAGGATTGTATATAAGTTGAGTAACTATATTCATCAACTCAAGAACAAGTTTATCAGCAATCTAGCGATAAATTAGAGAACAAAAGATTTATTTAAAAAAAAAATGCAGGAATGACACATGGATAGCTGTGAAGCAAAAGAAACAGGTAGACAAATAATTTTCAGTAAAACAGGAAGTTGTATATTTTGATTAGCACTTTCAGCTGCTAAATGATATGGACTAAAGCAGCACCTTAAGTGTAAAAGCTCGGCCATCCCGACCATCAGGGAAGAACACGGTCAATAGCTTCTTATCTGTTTTGATTTCCACACTAACAAAACATATAATAAAATAGATAGATCAGGAATTTGTCTTCGTTCAACAGCATAAGTTACATTAAAATAGCAATATCACCCAACATAGATCCCAAATTTCCAGCACTGGGCCTTGTAAGGTCAATGCTTATGATACAAGAAGCATTAACCACAGCCAGTGGAAAATGGTAAGGGGTGCAATATCATAATTCATAAGTAACCCAAGATTACAATAAACTATCAAGTATTACAATAATTTATAGTAATAAAGATACAATAAAAAATCAAAACAACACACTAACCTGGCGGAGTTGTTCAGATCTATACCACCAAGGGTTAGATTCCCCTCACCACCCTTTTGGGGTGTTGCACTCTGAAAAAGGGGAAACTTTTTTAAAAGAATAAAATAAATAAAAATTTAAAAAAAGGAAAATATAAAGATTTTCTGTCATTCACACAAACAGGAGACAGTGTTGGAGAAAGGAATACTGCAGATACTGAAATACAGTGGTTGACATTCATGAAAAACTAAAAGTTATAATATTATATGCTTTTGAAATTTGTTAACTGGTAAGTACATTCTCGAATATACAGTCTCTGTCTCATATTAGATGTTCAACTTCAGAACTAAAATTTAGGAAGATTTTTAACCCAAAAAAATATAACTATTAAAAATAATGATGTGCAAATGTAGTTCTAGAATAGATAGCTGTTGTTTTATGACACCACAAACAGACCTTTTACATAATTTTGGGACAACAAGAAAGCTTGGCATATGTCTACTAAGATAATCCTACAATATGATCCCTAATGTTCCACTTCAGACATGTCATCCACGTTTACAGCATTAACTTTTGTACAAATTAAGTCTACCAATTTAAAGATACTTAACTCATGAACCCTTAATGGAACACTAGGAATCATGTGCATAACATAAAGCTAGCAATACTCAATTTTTCCCATGGAGGTAATCTTGGGATCCATTTCGACTGATGTAGGAAAGAGAAACACCACATGTTTTCACAAACAGTTTTGGCACATTGTTAATCTTGCATCGTTTCACAGCATAAATATATAAACAGGCGTGACGTGGATACAATCAGTTCACACCATTCAACATGCATTAAGGAATTTTCATTAGAGAGGACAGAGAGCTTACGGGATCACTTCTAAAAAAGACTAGAGATGTGCGGGTCAAAATGAACCATCTCTTCTTCCAAGAAGTCCATCCAATTCCTGGATGAAAGAAGAAACACACAATATAAATTCACTTTGACAGTTAGAACTTAGAACATATGCAGCGCTATGTAAGAACTTTGTATAAGTTAGCTTTTGTCACTTTACTCCATATATCTCAAGCAAACGACAATGTGAGTTTAAGACAACCTTGTACTACAAGAAACGATCTTAGTGTGCAATAAACAACCAAAAACAGTAAAGCCTCACCTTTGGATGATATATAGAGAGGCCCACTCTTGAACACCTGCAAGAAATTGAAATGATTAACGCTTATCTTATACTTCTATCAGAATCACAAGAATATACATTATAAATTAGGGCATAAATTCTTCCATGATAAAACAGCAAAGCACAACTACTTCATTTACAATAAATGAACAAACAAACCATAGATCACATGAACAATATATCAAATGTAGCAAATTATACATTTCATCGATTAATTTACGAGCCAATTAAATATGTATGAACATTATATCAAATGTAAAGTATTAGTAAGGGATTAAGGGAACAATGGAACAGCCTTACATAGTACACAGATACACAAGAAGAGTTTCACAACTACCTGATTCCGGGACCGTGACGTCTGAAGCTCCGCTGCCCCGGCCTGAGGAGAAGTATCAGTTACATTCTCTCCTTGTGATGGTACCTAAAATCATCACAATGTCATGCCACTTATTACATTATAAACTTGACATTTGAACTTGATCATACAAAAATTGTAATAAACCCCATTTATAAATTCTGAAAATCAAGGGTATTCAATATTCACAATTTTCTTTTTATAAATCATCAATACATTGATTAAATAATATACTAATAAAATTTCAAATTAAAAAAATAAAAATAAAATTGCACATTTCAATATTAAAAATAATTATGATTATAATTAGGAAATTACGAGTACCTGGGAAGAACATTCGCCTGATTTGCTCGTCATCGATTGCTCCTTCATTTCAACATCCTATTTATCTAAAAATCACAAAATTTTGAAATAATTTCAACAATTAAAAATCCCACAAAAATCATAACACCAAAATAAAAATAAAAAATCTAAAAATCTAAAAAAAAAAAAAAAAAAAAGTACTTACAAATTCAACAATGTGCGTTACCTTCGAAATTCCATAATTCAATAAAATTATTAAAAATTAAAATGGGTGAAAATTAGGGAAAAAAATAAAATTGGGTTGAAATTAAATTTTCAGGAGAAAAAAAAAAGAGAGAGAGAGAGAGAGAAGCAGAAAGAGGAAAAAAAATGGAAGCTTAATTTGGATTTTGGTTTTCAACGGAAACCCCGTTGGTGACCCAATTTGAGCGGGCCCGTGTAATACGGCAGTTATACACGTGGCAACCGTAGGTGTTCTTATGCTCATAGAACATGGGAGTCACTAATGGCTTTTTTTTTTTTTTTTTAAGTTTCTATATTTATATACAAGTCACTCTAATAATAATCCATAATGTTCTTTCTCAAAAAAAAAACCCATAATGAATATTACATTGATGATCATATTAAATAATGTCAAGAAGGTATGTTGCATTTAATAGAATGAAGAGAAATATGACGCTAATGATTTTCATAAGAATGTCATATGTATATGTCAAAAAAAAAAAAAAAAAAAAGTCATATCGTAGGTTTAAAAAAAAAAGAATATCATATCCTATTATTCAAAAAAAAAATATATCATCCTAAATACGAGTAGGTATTAATTTAAGAATTTATAAACAAATTATTCATTGATTGACGTAATTAAGATTTACTCCGTATTTCTTTTATTATTTTCACAACTCGTGATATGTATCCCCTTCGGGCTAAATATATCGAGTTACAAATAGAATAAACAAATAAAAATATAACATTAATTAATGTTTTTTTTTTTTAATTTAATAACATTGTTAGAGTCTACTTTTGTTCATATCCCGTTAGTCCTTTGAAGAGGTGGAGCCACCATGGAGTTGTAGGTGGACACTAATTCATAGACTTTGATACACATTAACACATACAAGTAGCATATAACTATACAAGTAACTATTTCAGCAGCTAAAAGTAATAAGTCATGCATTAGTTATAGTTGATCCAAGCCAAACACTGAAAAATTCATTAACATTGTTAGTACAAAGTCACAAGTCTCAATAGCAATGTATTTCCAAGCCTCTATTTCCTAAGTAACAAGTATATATCTGTAAAAAAAAAAAAAAAAAAAAAAAAAAAAAAAAAAAAAAAAAAAAAAAAAAAAAAAAATGTAACAAGTATATAATTTCTAAAAATGATTTTGACACACTATAATTGATTTATGCACACCTTTTATGTGAGAGCACAATTTTCTATGCTCTCTCACAATTTATGGTGTGCTAATATCAATTTCCATGTATATGCTTCAACTTTATAGTTGTGTTGGAATTGCATCCTAAGTAGTAATACCAAGCTTGATTATAAATAAATGACCACTAATTTAATCCAATTACTTTCATCATTTGATTGCTTCAAACCTTTGTCTACTTCTTTTAGGTAAGGCCAAGAGAACTTCCTTGTAAGTAGAGGAGAAATTGGGGATCATACTTGCTTGGGGTGAGAATAAAATCCCTATCATAGGGGTGAAAGGAGAGCCTCCAACCAATTAGGCTAACCTTAATTCTCGTTGCTTGTCTACTTCACTAAGTCTAATAGCAGATAACGATATATTGGAGGATATATTTTGGGAAATTATTAGGATATATATATATACTTAGTTTCCATATTTTATGCTTAGTATATATTTTATACCTAGCATAATATCTTTTTGATATCTTTGATTATTTCCTAAATTCTATCGGGTTTGGGAACGATGTATTATTTATTGGCCATAGCCATCATTATGGTAAAGCAAGTGATTGAGTTTATTCTATCTATCATATTCTCTCTAATTTAGCATGGTATCAAGAGCAGGTTAAATTTCGTGTTTTTTTTTTCAACTCATACGATGGTGGGAGATGATGATACACCTCCACCGCAAACATCTATCACTGCTATACACACGGCACAACCAGACCACAACCGCACAGAGTTGGTCGGAGAGGCCCCTAGATCTGTCGTCCGTACATCACTTGGAGAGAGTTGTGCGATCCCTGATCAAGGTTGTAAGGGTTATGGCAGTCAGGGGGGGAGTTAGGATTGTTCGGTAATGTCACTGTTCCCGACACTCGCTTGACTGGAAAATTTGATGTTACTTCTTGGATTATTGACACAGGGGCAACTCATCATGTCACCGGAGACAAATCATGGTTGTTCGATACTCAGAGTTTTGAGTGTCCGGTTGGTCTTCCCAATGGCGATACCGTATTGGCTTCTTTAATTGGTTCTGTCCGTTGGTCGGATAAACTAATCCTAACCGGAGTTCTTTATGTTCCTAATTTGAGTTGCAATTTGCTTTCTGTGTCACAAATTACCGATGAGCTTAATTGTATTGTCCAATTTAACCCTTATATGTGTGTTGTACAGGATCAAACGAAGGAGTTGATTGGAACGGGAGCTAGGAGAGACGGACTATACTATTTTAGCAATTCAGATTCGGCGAATCATGTTGGTGTTGGTGAAGCTATCTCGACCTTGGAATTATGGCATCGTCGAATGGGTCATCCCTCCGAAAAAGTGGTCAAGTTGCTTCCTCATGTCAGTAGTAATAAACATAGTCTCGCTAAATGGTGTGAGGTATGTATGCGTGCTAAACATCATAGAGATAAATTTCCTTTAAGTGATGGTAGAGCTTCTAGGATTTTTGAGAAAATACATTGTGATTTGTGGGGTCCATATCGACATGTCTCTTCGTGTGGAGCTCGTTATTTTTTTACTATTGTTGATGATTATTCCCGAGCCGTTTGGATTTACTTGTTGGTTGATAAAACTGAGGTTTTTCGAATGTTCTTAGCATTTGTTGCAATGGTTGATAGACAATTTTCTCAAACAATTAAGGTGGTGCAAAGTGATAATGGCACTGAATTTAATTGCTTGCATAATTATTTTAGTGCTACTGGTATTATTTTGCAAACCTCTTGTGTGGGGACTCCACAACAAAATGGGAGGGTTAAGAGAAAACACAAGCACATTCTTGAAGTTGGGAGAGCTTTGCGGTTTCAAGCTAATTTGCCTATTTATTTTTGGGGGGAATGTGTTCTTGCCGTTGCGCACCAAATTAATTGTACACCCACTTCCTTGCTACGAAATAAAACTCCATTTGAAATTTTGTTCAATAAACCTCCCTTATTTGATGCACTTCGTACTTTTGGATGTCTGTGTTTTGCTCATAATCAGAAAACAAATGGGGACAAATTTGCAAGTCGAAGTAGGAAATGTATTTTTGTGGGATATCCCTTTGGGAAGAAAGGATGGAAATTGTATGACCTTGAGTCGAAAGTTTTTTTTGTGTCCCGTGATGTGAAATTAGTTGAGGAAATGTTTCCGTTTAGTTGCCCGGAAGATGTAAATATTAATTCTCCAATTTATGATAATAATTGTGACATTCATGAGGATTTTACGGAAAATGAGGAGTTTGGTGCTGAAATTTTTGATGAAATTTCTGGTAATTTCGGTGAAGAACAACAAGCAGCCCCATATGAAGAACATGTTGTTCCTCACTCAGAGCAGCTTGCAAATGCTGGGCAGAATCCAGCTGCGGGTGCTGGGCAGAATCCAGCGGCAGCTGCCTGCAACGACCAGCTCGCAAGCCTAGTGTATGCTCGGCCCGAGGGAAATCCAGTGACCGCTGGGTCTTGCGAGCATGCCTGCACTACGCTCGAGCATCCCGGTTCCCTCGAGCATTCTAACTGCGACTCCACAGTAGCCCGTCACACGCATCAGTCTCAGTCTACACAGCAGCCTCAATCGGAGGCAATGGGTAAGGGTTGTCGCGAAAAATTTCCATCGGTGAAGCTTTGTGATTATGTTACTCACTCTGTCTTTGCTAATAGTTCGTCTCCAATCCCTCCTTCAGGTAAGCCTTACCCCCTAGCACACTATATAAATTGTGACATGTTTTCTGTGAATTATCGCAAATTTCTTGCAGCCGTGGTTTTGGGAAAGGATCCAAAATCCTTTAAAGAAGTGATGAAATCCAAAGGTTGGCGACGTTCTATGAAAGAAGAAATAAGGGCTTTGGAAGATAATGGGACTTGGACATTGGAGCATCTTCCTCCCGGCAAGAAAGCTCTAGGTTGTCAATGGGTGTATAAGACGAAATTTTTGTCTAATGGTGATATTGAACGTCTCAAGTCTCGTTTGGTTGTTTTTGGTAATCATCAAAGAGAAGGTAATGATTATGGTGAGACCTTTGCTCCGATTGCAAAAATGACTATTGTTCGCGCTTTTCTTGTTATAGCAGTTTCAAAAAACTGGGAGATTCAACAGATAGATGTTCATAATTCTTTCTTACATGGTGATCTTGAAGAAGAGGTGTACATGAAATTACCTCCAGGTTTTGAGAGCTCGGATTCGAGTTTGGTGTGTCGTTTGAGAAAGTCTTTGTATGGGTTGAAACAAGCTCCGAGATGTTGGTTTGCAAAGCTCACTACAGCTTTGAAAGGGTACGGTTTTATTCAATCTTACTTTGATTATTCTCTTTTCACATACACTAAAGGCAATGTTCAGATTAATGTCTTAGTTTATGTTGATGATCTTATTATTTCTAGGAATGATTCCGCTGCATTAACTGTGTTCAAAGCTTATCTTGGTGACTGTTTCAAGATGAAGGA
This sequence comes from Chenopodium quinoa, assembly GCF_001683475.1. Classification (NCBI taxonomy): domain Eukaryota; kingdom Viridiplantae; phylum Streptophyta; class Magnoliopsida; order Caryophyllales; family Amaranthaceae; genus Chenopodium; species Chenopodium quinoa. Next base: position 2,781,595 of record NW_018744988.1, on the reverse strand, counting down.
CCTTGGTCCTTTGAAATATTTTTTGGGCATTAAAGTTGCTCGTAGTAAATCAGGTTTTTTTTTTGTGTCAACGAAAGTACACCTTGAATATTGTTTCTAAAGCAGGGCTATTGGGTGCGAAACCAAGTGGTTTTCCGATTGAGCAAAACCACAAGCTTAGTCTTGCTAGTGGTGAGTTACTTGAGGATCCTGAGTCTTATCGTAGACTAGTAGGGCGGTTGATTTATCTCTCGGTGACTAGACCATATTTGGCATATTCGGTTCATATTCTTTCTCAGTTCATGCACGAACCTCGGATTGAGCATTGGGAAGCAGCTCTCAGGGTGGTTCGTTATTTAAAGGGTACTCCAGGACAGGGTATTTTGTTGAGTGCAGATAGTAACCTGACTTTACAGGGTTGGTGTGATTCAGATTGGGCGGCGTGTCCTCTTACTCGTCGTTCGTCGACTGGTTGGCTCGTTTTTCTTGGTAAATCTCCTATTTCGTGGAACCAAGAAGCAACCCACGGTATCCTTCTCTTCCTCTGAGGATGAGTATCGGTGCATGGCTTCAACCACACATGAGTTGAAATGGTTGAAGGCATTGCTTTTGTGTTTGGGTGTCCAACACCCTAAGGCGATCAAGTTGTTTTGTGATAATCAATCTGCTTTACATATAGCTCGAAATCCAGTTTTTCATGAACGTACAAAACACAATGAGATTGATTGTCACATTGTTCGTGATGCTATTACAGAGGGATTAATTGCTCCTTCCTATGTTTCCACTAAGGAGCAACTTGCAGATATTTTCACTAAGGCGCTTGGGAAGTCTCAGTTTAATCATCTTCTTTCCAAGTTGGGCATTACAATCCCCATGCTCCAACTTGAGGGGGGGTATTGGAGGATATATTTTGGGAAATTATTAGGATATATTTAGTTTCCATATTTTATGCTTAGTATATATTTTATGCCTAGCATAATATCTTTTTGATATCTTTGATTATTTCCTAAATTCTATCGGGTTTTGGGAACGACGTATTATTTATTGGCCATAGACATCATTATGGTAAAGCAAGTGATTGTGTTTATTCTATTTATCATATTCTCTCTAATTTAGCATGATACAACATCCATACTACCCAAACTGACAAATCACTCATGATCTTGTCAAAAAATGAGGAATGGGCAGAGAGGTGGTAAATAAAGGACAATAAATTTACCTCGGAATTAGTCTAGAGCAAATGGATGAAGCACATATATGCTCCAACATGCTTTGGGGTAAGTCAACAAGAATTCCGAGCATATGGAGTGATAACTACATACATTACACATTACCTGAATGACAATGATCTAAAAAAAATAGTGACAACAAAAGTAGAAAACTGAACGCAAGAAAGGTGGCATACACTAGTAGAAAAAATGACGTTTGCTATGGTATTTGCTACGATAGATTATGAACCCTAAAACAAGTGGGCGTAGCGAATAAGGAATAAACCTAACAATGGTCACGAAACTAATGAGTTGTTAAGAGACAAAATCCATGACGAAATAAAAATAGATTTTAAGCCTTGAAGAATAGCTACATCAGTACCGAAGTTAGAGCATTGACTATTACTTTAGTGTCTTCTTCACAGTAAGATTGAAATGAGTCTGGTAGATTTTCCAATCAACTTGATAGAGTAGAATGGTGTAGAACCTTCTTGGACTTGTATGTGTGTAGAATCCTTCATTTGAGGAGGTTAAGAAGACTCTAGAAAGAAATGTTCTAAGTAAAAAGGCCTATAAATGAAAAGCCTCCCCTCATTTTTGCATCATCAAATCAATAGTAAACTCTCTTAAACATTGATAAAAGCATCCTTTCATTAACTACTCTCTTTTGAACTTTCTTACTTGTGTATTTATACTTTTTGCACTTAACTTAGTAGCATAATCGATCACTTAGCCTTGCTAAGTACCTCGATCGAGGAGCCTTCATATATATATATAAAGAACAATGAAAGAAAAATACCATCATATTATTGCAGTAACTATGATCTTTAAAAGGGATCCGTTGGACTGAATCAAACCCAACATAATTTCATTTTTAAATGTTATGAAATCCAATAAAGCAATTAATTTAATTAACATTTTAACTAAAAAAATAAACACAACATATACCAAAGTCTTGTATAATTGATGGCTCTCTAATCCGACAAAAGAAATTATTTGCAGAACACACTTTTGCAGTGAGTCAGTGGGCGCACTTAACAAATCAATTCAATTGTAATTCTAACAAATTATCTACACGGTAGGGCATCGAATTTAATTTCATTCGTAAATACTATGAAATCCCATAAAAATCAGTTCAATCAATTTAACAATTTTTCAAAACAAATAGCTTAAGATTTATCTATACCATTTGATATCTAATAACTTATTCCAAAACACAAATTCATGGTAATAATTTCTTTCTTCATCACATAATATGTTATATGACTCAAGTAATCTTAAAATCTTATATAATCTCATTCTTATTGTTATGATGATTTTTTTCACTTTTGATAAGCTCTTGTACTTTCTTACTATTCAAACACGGTAAACTCAACTTGAGTTTTGAAGGTGTATTATGGAACGACATTATTATTCTTTTTTTTTTTTTTTTGGTTTTAAGAATACGAGGATGGGTTTGTTTACAAAACAAGGACTATCAATAAATAATACTCAATAATCATCAATCAGTATATACAAAACACGTGTCATCTCCTAGTGTGTCTTTAGTTTTTTTTTTAAAAAAATTGCTAATTAAGGAAACAAATCGTTTATCAATATAATACTCATTACTCGTATTATTTTTCATACCTGAAAAAAAAAAATTATTGCTCAAATTTTTTGCCTACTTTTGTTTTAGTGGTGTATTAGAAGCTACACTTTAAAAAATGCAAGTACCAAATCAACATATCATTTATTTTTATTGGTCCTCGACTAATTTATGATTATAATACTTATCAATCAATAATCTATAGTTATTATATATAACTATAGATCGATCACCGTGCATTGGCATGAAATCTAACCTAGTTTTTACAATAACAAAGTTTGTCATTAATATTAATTATCATTAGACTATCTATACCATAACAATTCAACATAACTTTCCAATAAATCTAGGAATAGATCATACTAAATAACATTCTAATATCACTACATAGATTCATTTACATAATTATATGTTAAGATTTATATGAAAAATATATCACAATAACATATACTCTATATTTAAAAACAATTACTTTCCAACATCACCCATTACATTTGGCATTCATTTGCTAGTAACTACTATTAATGACCAATCAATTAAACTTGGAGTAAACTACACAACTACTCCCTAAACTTTGCACAAAGTTGCAGATCACTCACTAAACTTTCAAAAGTTGCAAATTACTCACTCACTTGAGGTTTGACCTTCAATAACAGGTAAAATGCAAGAACTCCCTAAACTTTCTGACAACTCCCTAAACTTCCTCACATGATTTTTAATTAGCTAGTCATTACAAAAACAATAATAATAATAATAATAATAATAATAATAATAATAATGATTTTTAATTGTTCTCTGTCTCGACGTCGTGCTCTGCTTGTTTGAGGGTTTTTGCTGGAGATATTTTCGGTGATCACGCGGTGTCTTGTGCTGGTATTGTGGGTATTAAACATCGACATAATGTTGTTCGGGATACCCTTGTTGATGTTTGCTATCGTTCTGGGATTTCAGCGAGAAAGGAGGTTGACATTGGGTTGGCTGGAGGGAACGACGAGGCCCTCAGACCTGCGGATGTGTTACTTTATTCATGGGATCGTGGTCGTGATGTCTGTGTTGATTTGACAGGGTCTTCTCCTTTGACACAGTCAGGGCTATCTGACTTTATTCCTGGGCGGGTTGTGGCTGATGCTACTCATTGGAAGCGGGATAAGTATGAAGCTCGATGTCAGGCGATTGGATATGGTTTCATTCCCTTCTCCTTTTCTTCGCTTGGGAATTAGAGAAGGAGGTTGTTGCGTTACTGAAGCGGATTCAGAGGTTCTCGACGACGCAAGACATTGGGGCTCGTGCTGCAGCTCATATCTTCACTAAGGTAGGATTTGCTATAGCTAGAGGAGTGGGGGCCCAGATTGTATCTCGGCTTCCCACTAATTTATTGTAGGTTGTATGACTTTTGTTTTTGAGATAATATCAATAAATAATAATAATAATAATAATAATAATAATTATAATAATTATAATTATAATTATAATTATAATTATAATAATTATTATTAAAAAACGATTATTATGTAATAAAATTCTAACAACAGCTATATATACTCAAACAACTATAGTTCAATATTTTTAGTTTTTTTTTTATATATATTTTTGGTTTTTTTTATTTTTTTATTTTTTTTGTTGTTTTAGTTAGAATATTTTATAGCCATGTACTAATATAAGTAAACAACCGCACGCTATTAAGCAATCTTAATTTCAACATCACAAAAAAATTCTAAACTTTTTTTCTAGATCATGTTCATTTCACAAAATTTGGAACTTTAAGTATTTTTTTTTAATAAACGCACGCAACTGCAAATTCATACGACAATGAGAGTTTTTTTTTTTTATAAGGAGGCGATAAGGGATTTTTAGTACTAGGTTCTCTACTAAAGTCTGCTAATTATAAATTTTGTCGAGTTTAATGTGTATAATAAATCAAACATTCAAACAATTTTTTTTTTGAAGAAAAGACAACCAAACTAATTAATATGTGATATATAATGGCACACAATGAATATGCCCATCTTGTTCGAAGAACAATGATTCCTAATTGTTTGATTTGGTAAATCATTCTTTCTACTCTGATGTTAATTGGATCATCTAATTTTATTTTATTTTTTAAAAAAACGAAAAACACGAACCAAACTAGTGCAAAGGAAAAAATGAAAAAATATTTTTTTTTTCCAAGTCAAAAATTTATTTAGTTCCCATTAGCTTACAAATGTATGATTAGATTGTTAAATTAAAAAATTATTTTTAAAAATTATCAAAGTTTAGGGAGTTTACCTATTAGTATAATAGTTTAGGCAAAGTTTAGGGAGTTAACCTGCTATATCAGGTTACTACCTGAAAAATGACCTTCAGCCACCTGAGTAGTGAGTAAATTGCAACTTTTAAGAGTTTAGTGAGTAAAGTGCAACATTTAGCTGAGTTTAGGGAGTAGTTGTAAGCTTTACTCATTAAACTTGTGTTATTAGGTTTAGCTATATACTTGTATCTATCTCAAAAGGGATGGGGGTGAGAAATAAAACAATTTCTTTCTCTGTTTTTTTTAATAGTTGCAACATTTTTTTTTACGCTTGTCGATGCATGGTTTCAACCGTTAATATCTTTAATTACCAATGTGTAAAAATTATAAACATTTGATATTAATTAAAATAGTATAAGTCGAGACGAATCTAACAAATGACTACTTTTTTTATTACGTATAAATCATCAAAGCTACGGAGTAGTCGAAGTGGACCACATGAATAGTGTAAAAGTCAAACTATTTCGGCATACTTTGTCCTCACTCATGCCCGCTCTAGGAAAACTTCCCAGGAGGCCACCCATCCCAAGACTACTCCCAGCCAAGCACGCTTAACTATGGAGTATCTTAGCAAATGAGCTCCCTAAAAAGAAGATGCACCTTGTTGGAATGAATAGTACATTAAACTCCTTTAAAGCAATCATGAGGGGTATTACAATAAAGAAACGAAGGAAGTATTTTTTTTATGGTGCAAAATTGTGTTGGGTGTTTATAAAATAGAGGACATGAAGATGAGTAGAGAATGTTAGAGTGATTATTGGTTAAGACTTAAAGCCAAGTTAATCTGTGACTAGTTTAAGGAGTGAGAAGTTGATCAATTTCTTAAGTAGATAAGGTGATAAACTGATAGTGTTGTAAGGGATTCAAATTAAGTGGTGCAGTCTTACAAAATTAAGAAAACTTGTGATGATCGTAAACACATAGTCGTATATGTTGAAGTTACTAGCACGGAGGATGTTTCTCCAATTACTGTACAAGTCACAAACATATATAACTTTTCTTCAAAAAATTAGGCATGCCAAGTTCAAGAGATGATGCTATATGTTTTAGAACATCTAAAAAAAGTTGCATATTTTCATATGAATATCCTCCATACGATTAAGAGAAAAAATTGATAGAGTGACATGAATTCTTATTATTCATGAATTATGAGTACAATGTGTTGTTGTATACCTCCTAAGTTAAAAATTTGACGATGCTCCATTGATAAGATGTTAGGCAAATGTCCAGTTCATGAAATAAATCCAACTTGCCCTACTTGATTAAATACCCTATTGAATACATCCAAGACATGACCAAATATGTCATTAAGCTATATTGAATCGAGCTTACACGTTTAGGATTTACAAATGATATCACCTAATTATTAAATGACAACCCAAGCATAACCTTTGCCCATATTCTTATCATGTCGTGCAGAGATGCAACCAAGATTTTAACATTAATACGGCACCTAACCACTATCATTACAAAAGAAATATCATTGATAAAATAATTATTGTCATAGTGCAAAATATGAACCACCTAACCACTATTAAAAAGAACCAAAATTGAGCACCAAATTGACAAATAACATTAACATACATAAGGGAAAATTTAAAGTGATCAACCTTATCATTATCAGTTTATATTGTTACAATCAAGAAAACTCGCTCATTACTAGCGTGATTAAAAATTAAATAGTATTAGCACTTAGCAATTGAAAAGAGCAAAATGAACAATCTAATGTAAAACAAAAGACACGAGATTAAACATAATATGCATCCACGCATGCATATAAATTAAAGTATAATATTTTCCTCCAATTGTATACGTAATTTTTTTTCCTAATTATTCGAGCGGGATGGGACAATAGAGCCCAGAGCAATTTGTTGCAAATGGAAGAAGTCAAGTGGATTGATTTGAAGTTGCTTTAACTTTCTTCTAACCAACAAAACTTGACAAAATTATAATTCCACAAATCTTTTATAACATGTGACCAAACTAGACGTATCAACAACAATTCCTCCTTTGTTTTTATTTAGTTTTTCTGTATTTTTTTTTTCATGTTTGTTAACACTGTAATAATAATACCAATAAATCGTGTAAATAAATAAAATCTCCAATTTTCTGAATTCATACCCCAAACAAGGAAAAGGGGGAAAAACAAAAACCCAGAACTTCAATATCTCTCCTTCAATTTCTAACCCCAAATTTAATGGGAATCGAAAATTATCCCCAATTACAAGCTTAAATTTGCTTGTTTGAATCTCGTTACAGAGAGATTATCGATTATCAATCAAATTTCGAATTTTGGAGCTTTATAATTGTACAGTAGAGATTTAATCGGGAAAATTAGGGTTTCTTTTTCGATTCAATTTGGTTTAATTTTCATCAAATTATGTTCTTTTAGGGTTAAATTGATTGTAGATAAGTAGAGATTAGGGTTATGGAGACGGCGGAGAGCAGTAATAGAGGGAGGAAAGAGAGAGAAGAAGTGAAAGTGAAGTTGAAGACATTGAAAGCAGTTATGGAACAGTGTCAAAGAGCTCTTGAATCTCTCAACGCCGATGGTTTACACGATGATGCCGATAATTCTGATGATAATGATGATGATGATGAAGATGATAGCAAAGTAGCTGATGAAAGAGATAATTGCGGTCGATCTTCGCCTTCTTCTTCCCCAGATTATGAAGCCGAGGAAGTAAGCTGCTTTTGATTGTATTTTTTGTTACAAGTATTCATAATTTAGCGATGAATTGAGCCGCAAAGGCAATGATGTAGACGGGATTTGATTCCGGGTTTTGGGTATTATTCCCGAAACTTTGTTATTTAAGCCAGCTGGAATCTATAGTGTATGTAAATTAGTTGATTTAATTGATAATTGACCGAATTATTGTTGTTTTGTTGAAGGTTTTTGTGGGTTGATCTTTACTGGGTGTATTGTTGTTGTGATTTGGGTGTTTATTGATTTGGTTATCAAATTTTCGGAATGTTTATTTTGGTGTTTGTTTTGTTTGCAGCTGTGTGGTTTGATTAAGTCGAGGTTAGAAGGTCCAGAATTTCTTGAAAGGATAGAGAGTGCTCAGCTCTCAGTTCAACAAAAACTTCCTGGTATGCTTTGATCTATGATGTATTTAGAGGCATTTATCAGAAATGTTGTTGCGAATTCGATAATTTTGAATTAATGTAATGTGTGAGTGCAATATGGGATCATCTTATTGAGTGAATACTACTTTGTGGCAGGAGAAGAAGGTAATTCTTGGGACATGGTGAGTGATAATGATTTGTGGGAAGGTGGGAGTGCTGAGGATGATGAAGAAGACTTTGTAGTTGTTCGGCAAGAAGACATTGTCGATGGAATAGCGTGCTTCATGGCTGCTTATCTATTGTCTCTTAAACAGACGAAGGTATGCATTCAAACCAATGGCAATTTAGGCTTTTGTGATATAGCTTTCTTTCTTATTTGAGGAATTGATATGGGGAATTAAGCAAGTGGTTTATGTAGAACAAATGAATTACCGGGATTATGCTTACATGAGAGATGCTTTCACTTAAACCATTGTAACATGCTTACGCTCACTTTCACCAATTACTTATCGTATATGTTATTGGATAGTATACTAAAATTCTACCAAAGACCTAGTGTCTTCTCTGTTCTTATCATCTCCTATCTGGGGTGAGGTGGGAAACTTAAAAGGTTAAACCTCTTTCCAAAATATATGATAGGGTAATTTGGTACATGAAATAAAGCATATTGGGCCTTAAACATTGTTTGTTACCTTGGCTACTTTGTGTGTGTATTGCATATTTAGGGGTCACTCATGCTGTACTTCAAGTCCTTGAACCTTTGGACATGTACTCAATGTGTGGTCAAATATCCATCAGCTGTTTGTCCTGATGCTGCAATTCATTGAGGAGGTGTCAAATGGTGAACAATGTATGAGAAATTTTTCGTTTTTCTATTTGTCAACTTTCACATAGGGCGTCTTACAGTTCATAACATATGCAACTTGTAATCTTAGAATCTCTGATAGTTTTAGCAATTCTCTACTTTGTCAGTAGGCTATAAGCTCTGGTCCAATCTAATTATGAAGAGCAAGGAAAAAATTACTCTCTAAATCTGGAAGTCCAGACTTCTTTGAATTCAAGCTACCTTTTCCATGAAGACAGTAGTTGGCTTATGGCTTTATGCTCATAATACAGATTTTGAAATTCGTAATCTTGTTATATAATAGGCTATCTCCTCCTTTAAAGAAATCTAAAATGATACTTCCAAGTTTTACCTGAATATAGTAGCTCAAACAAGATATACTTGCAAAATTTACCATCCATTTATATGATGGGGTGAATTCTCTCTTAATTTTTATGTAAAAAGAGACTTTCCAAATACTACCTGAAAATATCAGCTCCTTGTTAACAAGATATACTTGCCCTTGTTCTCTTGTTGAGAGTTCATAAATTTGCCTCAATGCAATGTGTTATGTATTGTTAAGGTTGGACTCTTGTTGCATAATTTCTCCGGTCTTCCAATTAGTCCACTCATGATAATCTATAAAACAATCAAAGGAAACCAATTGTACCATGTGACCTGCTATATATTTTTTTCCTCTAATGATTAAAATTGAGGAGATCATGTCCTTCATGCTTTCTGAAGGTAAAAAATTGGATAAGTGGTACAGTTGTTGATTGGAGTGGGGAAGATTTTACTCTGAGCTTGACTTCTTGCTTTTTATTTTGCAGGATCTGAGTCCTAACAAACTCCAAGATGGTAAGCTTGTGAACTTTTCTTTATATTGCTCTGAACTTGATTCTTTGTCCTTTTCTTTTTAAGCTTTTCCTGTGTTGAAACTGTAATGTCTTTGTGTCACTGGAGATGTTACTAACTACATTTAACCTTTCCCCAGCTCTTAGCAAAACTTTCTCGATAAAAAAGAGAAAGGGGAAGCTACGAAAAGCATTGGATGGAACTAGAGTAATCTACAATGTTGCGTCCTGGAGTGCAACTGCAGTTGGGTAGGTTTATTTATCCTTGATGCTTTTTTCTTTCTGTGCAATTTCATTGCAGTTGTCATTTGTGCTATTTTTCTTAGTTTAATGAGCTGTTGGCCAACATTTATTTTTAATCAAGATTTGTTGCTGAATTGCTACATTCTCCCTACATCTAGAACTCTAGAAGCAATGTGTTTTGAAAATTGAAACAGACCTGTGAGCCAAGTGTTGCATTTTATGTGTTTTTGTACAAACAATGCCATCCAAGATTCCTTTTTTTTAACTGCTAATTCTTTGTTTAGATATTCCAATTATAAACAGTAGAGTCAAAGTTTTTCATACTAGTTGAAATGTTTGCTAACTGAATCCTTGTGTTTTTTTTTTCAACAGAATATATCAAAATCCTGCACTTCTTAGAGTTGCGACAACAGCCTTCTGGACCTCTTGCCGTGTCATATCAAGGCTTTTCTAAATTGTTTCCAGTTAGAGAAGCCCAAGAGGGCTGACCATGCTTCATGTGTTCGGTTAAATTTGTACAATCCTTTCACGTTCCACAAAATACTATAGAAAGCAAGTGCATTCTTTTGTGTGCTGGATTGATTGAATTCTCAGCAGAAACAGATCATGTAAATATCTCCATTTAAATTAATTCATCAGTTTCAGGGTGCTTAACAGTTACTGTACACCTTTCTTTTCTCAAGGGTGCTGCTTGTTTAGCAAGCATGACTTTTGTGCTTACACTTCCGCCACTAAGTAGCTCTCAATGGAACTCAAGCAGGAGCCTCTAAATGTCCCAAGTTTTGGGGGCTTATATCGCTCCTACCTTCTCACTTCCTGTCGGTGCTGAAATCAATTCATTATTGAGGCTGCTGTACATTTTGCTTTTGACAATTCGGAAAAAAATGCCAAAAAAGAACAGAAGTTAGGAAGGCGATTGTTTTTGGACGTGCTTTGCATAATATGAAAACGAAAAGAATTTAGGAAGGTGATTGTTTTGGACATGTTTTGCATGATAGGAAAACGAAACAAATGATGTCAAAGTATTATGCAATTTTTGAGTAGCTGTCAATTGATAATTTAGGCTTCAGCGTAATCCTGAGTAAATTGATTGTAATGGGTAATTTATGCCGTGCACTGTGCGCTTAAAGTCTTGAGTATTTTTAAATTATTTTAATACAATGCTGTATTTTTTAAAATTATTTGTAAAAGGAGTTTAGGAATGACTTTCTCACTTTTACGTTGCATCCTCGCTAACCTGTCAATTTAGCTATCTCATGCTAACATTTTAATACTGTAAGATGGACAATTATTGTCCAAACCTTTTTTTTTTTTTGTTTTTTTAATTTTTTCCAAATATCATCATAATTAACTTTATCTAATACGTAGTATAATTAGTGTTATCAGGATGTCTATGTCGCTCTCTTGCGAAAGGATGAGGCCTTGTGGGCAAAACTTAAACACGTTCCGAATTTGAAAAGGAGGGACTCGTCGTTACATCACCCAGATTTGTAACGAATTTTCTCTTACGAAAGGGTTGTGGCCTTGTGGGCAAAGCTGAACACGTTCCAAATTTCAAAGGGAGGGACTTATTTTCTTTACATCACCCAAATTTACAAGGAATAGGGTCGTCATGAGTTCTAGAAGCTCCATTTGATCAAATTACCAATTTGTTTACAACATTTACTCGGTAATATAACGGACACTAGACTCTCGGAGTCTCTAATATCCATCCCATCTTCTGCTTCACCACTTTGGAGGTTTTTTTTTTTTTTTTTTTTTTTTTGTAAAACATGGTGGAATTTTCAATTTGAAAGTAACAACACATGTTCAAATAATAATTCGGATATACATTTCTAAATGCCCAACAAATTTTATTGTGTACAGAACTTACATAAAACCAAAAATTGGACCTAGGATATTATTTTATTAACAAAAAGAATTTCTATATATTGGTTTTCTTTAGAATGTGCTATTTAAATTTGTTAATAGAGCACTAGTACATATTCTCATTTCACAAAATTGTGTCATGACTACAATAAGTAAACTTATCTACATTATTCTACATTGTTTCAGTAATAAAACGTGTTACTCTTGTGAACTTGAGCGTCTTTACACAACATCGATCTTACTTCCATCATCGAACGAGGAGGCTCAATGTCCTTGTCTTGTAAGGCATGCCCCAAAAGCTGCTGCATCTGTGACGCAAATGTGTCATCAAGAACCTGCCATAAGGTTAGACCCTGGGTTAGTGACAAGTTAATACAGCTAGAACTATACTTTGTCATCTTTAATCCCTTTTACAAACGAAGTCTAAAGAGGCAAAATCTTTGTTACACCAGTAAGTCGGAAACAGATAAAATCACTTGCATGTCCGGAGAAAATTTACAATCCCTTAATAATACATGTAATTTTAAAAATGAGTCAGATATAACAAGCTCAAGTAAATACTCACAGAAACAGCAATTGTTGAGCCCTTGTACCACGCTTTATTTTCTTTCCGATTCTCCAAGAAACTAAGAACATCCTGCATCAAGTATTCAAGTATAAGCAGTTTAGAGTGACTGTCATTTTAGATATCTTAGATGTTTTACATCTCAAGTTTATGTCCACCTACCTGACCGATTCGGTCCCAGTAACCCCGGCATAGAGCAATAAAGACATGAGTTTCAAATATGGTGTGCAAATGATTCAATGTGCTCATTAGCTGTTCTTTCAGAGGCTGCATTCTGTTTCTAACATCAGATTCCCCAACACTTTCTTTGGAATCTTGCAGAATCTTCTTAATTTTTGTAGCGTTTTGTAACCTCGTCTACAAGAAAATAATTTCAAAGTTGAATTAACAAAAGCCAACAGAGCTCTCTCAGCCACAGGAGAAAATCCAGAGAAATACTCACATTTTCAACCAGCTTTTCAACAATGGCTTGCAGATAGTTTCTGAACTTTGCTCTTAGCATGACAGTAACCTCACTTAAGCGCTCTCCTGGTGTCTGATTGCCAGCATTAGGGATACAGGAACCCCATGACTTAAACTGAGTTTCTATCTTGGGCCGAAGAATGTCAAGCATCCTCTTCATTGAATTTAAAAGGATCCCAACCTGCAAAACCAAAAAGAGTGTGTAAGAACAAGCCCTCATGCCAATGAGGGATCATATCATCCTTAACAATTTGAATAGACAGAAAAGTACCTCATCTGGAACTGTGTATGGAGCCACATTTCGCTTGGTCAGTTTCTGCATATACTTGAAACCAAATTTCTTTGGCGCAAGATTTTCTTTTAGAGGGGCCAAGACATCGGAATATTGTCGGTCTAGAGCCTCCACTATGGACTTCTCTACATCAGCCACAGCCTAAAAGTACAATTACTTAGTGAGTACATCAACCCAACTTATAATTTGATTCTGCATGTAACAAATATGTATGACATATACGTCTTAGAACTAAGGCCTAATGATAATATAAATCTATTTAGTTCCAAAATAACACAATTTACAGGCCAGCTTGTAATTAGATAATCCTTAGAGCTCAAGACTAGTGATTATTGTTTTTTAAATTTTACAGGAAGCATATGAATGAATCTAGCCCATATTCAAAAGAGATACAGCAAAATGTACAAATTTATAATAATAAAAATAACATACATTTTCCAAGAAAAAGCTATATTCTGGCCAGCGGCTAACAATGACTTCATAATCATTCAGTGTATCTTTTAGTCTATCATACATTTCATCAACAAAAGGGGTAGTCGAATGTTGTGTTCGGACACCAGACCATTTGACCTGCAAAAATAAATTGTTAATGGAGAAAATAACGAGTTACAGCATCAAAAAAAATGTTAAAGCACTTGCTGAACGGGATTGATAAGAGGGATTATTTTGAGCTGGACAAGAAAAAACTAACAACGAAGTTGACATATCTTTATCACTAACAGCTTTAATCTTAAATTTTAGGACAAAACAGAAAATTTATACCCAATTAGGTTTGTATCATTACCTTGTCAAGTTTGCAGGTTTCAAGCAAAGCCAACCGCTTATCCTGAATCCAGACAACTATATACAAGTGGAACAAATCTTTTGCATCAACTCCGCCTTTGATGGGACTACATATGAAAGAAAAAGTAATAATCATTTTTTTTATATACAATTTACAGAATAAACACAAAAAAATAAATGAAGGAAAGAAGAGCCAAGAATTTACTTGATATTCCAGTTGACGAGATCTCTTTGGAAATCTGCTGTAGCTATCACAAGTTCTGCCACAGGTTGTGAAGGACCAGACGGAGGGCACGCAATGAGGAATTCACGTATCCGGTTGCAAAGTTCTACACTATATATTGATGAACAAAGATTTGGCAGATCGACAAAACTGCATCAAAAAAAAAAAAAAAGCAACCTATTAATAACTGATGTTTTTTTGGTCTCATCTCAGAGAGAGGGAGGGGGGACTTTTGCATGATTAGAGGCAACTAGAACTATAAATTGTAAGGGAGGAGTGGTCAGGAAGGCATCCCAGCTAGAGCATAGACCCTTAATGATGAATTTTATATGCTTCAGACAGACCCCAAGTAATGTACTTTTACATCAAGGCACAAGATGATTACCCATACACGTGTTATCGTGTATGTGCATATTTCCTTAGCTTGCAGCCTTTTTATCAGATGATTACTAATAATCTTATTATTTTAAAAAGATGGTAAACAGCTTCCACAATCCAAGGCACAAGACTCCCTATGTTAATTTGTAAACCACACAACACAATGCCCCTTTGGTCTAGTGTTGTACTGTTGTAGCATTGGTAGCTATTGCAATCACATAACTTTACAGTAGAGCAAAGAGCTTAGATAAGCACAAGAAATAAGCAATACATACCTGGGAAGTATGTGCTGGTTGTGGATTTCAATATCCGTGGAAACTTCATTACTGATGTTCAAGCAAAGATTTCTCATATTCTGGTATGCGGTGGTCATTGTAACTTGATCTAGCATGATTCCTTCACCAGTATTACTAACATACTCATCTGTCTCAGACACATGTCTCTTCGACCTTTTCTTTGCAGCAGCCTGGCATTATGAACATTCAGCATGACAATCCAAGGAAAAAAATCTCCCAATATACATACTCAAATGGATGGTGCTTAACCTGGAAGTGTCTACAAAGTTTATTCTGTGCCTCAGGAGACAATATATCGTGAAGAAGAGTGTAAAGTTTGACAGCAGGTTGCAAAGCAGGAGCTGCAACCCCACTTGCAGGCCTGAAGACTTCTGTCATTCCAGAAGGCAGTGATTCATCCAAGGATTTGTAATTCTCAAACGCCAGAGCAAGTATCTGCTCAATTTGATCTTCCACTTCACCTAAGATACGATTCTAAGCAACCAACAAGCGATGCATCAGGAACACACATAAATTCAAACAGTGTAGTATGCCATTCACATGAATAATGCTAAAGGCAAGAGGAAATTGTATGTATTCAAAGCCTAACTTTAAACCAACATACCTCCTGATGACTTAATGTGCTCTTAGTGTGGCCCTTCATAACCACAGGATAAAGCAAATCATACACAAGAGTCAGACAATCAGCTGTCGGTGTGGCAACATCCATGACATAAGTAAGGTATCTGTCATAATAGCAAATTGAGTTGCAATTATCTTAGGGCGTGACTCACACAGATCTCAAAAGCAATGATGCACAAAATTAATAAAAGAACAAGGTTTACCTAAGTTTAGTGTATGCATCAGAAACCCCGTAATAGGTTGCAAATTCTTCCAATAACCATTTCCACTCGCCATGCAGCAGTAAATGTCTTTGTTGAAAATGTTGAACTTTCATCGCAACTTCTAAAACCAGGTCATAGGCTACAGTCTCTGCCACAGAGCCGCACTAGTAACACCACACCCACACACACAAATTATGATAAGTTGACAATATTGTCAATACAAAATTCTAGGAAATCTTCAAAAACATACATCATATGAGCATAACACACACATACACAATCTTGTGCAAGAAATTGACTAAGTTAAACAAGGAGAATTTTCAAAATAATGCAGAAAGTTTCTAAAAATTACATGTTACACAGCTATGGAAAAAAACAACACAAATATATTTGCAAGAAAGAATATGATGAACAAGAGGTAAAGGTCACACATTCTATTAAGCCATCAAATGACTAAAATCCTGGATAGCATCTCTATCAAGACATCATACCTTATTATTACTGTTCTCCTCGGTACTCGTAGAGAAATTGATATAAAGTTGTATTTTACCAACAAGTTCATGCTCTGGTTCATGAAATATTGACCACCAACGTAGTTTATCATTCTGCAAGATTATTCAACAATGAACTTCTCTTATAAATGATATAAGATTCTCCACAAGTACATATGATAAAAAGATCAGAAAGATTACTGGATCATCAGCAACAGTAGCCACTTGGGCAACAACACGCCCACATGTTTTTCCTTTTGAATCCTGAACTTCAAGAATCAAATCATCTCCCAGACCATCTGGAAAGCTGTAAGGTTGTCAATGATTATCCCATGACGACAACTAAACATAAAATGATACAGAATCGAGAAACATACAATACATGAGTTTCGCCCGAACCGGGTTGCATCCGAACAACATCATCTTCTGGTGAACTTTTTAATCTCAGCAGACAGAAATGACTCTCTGGTAGCATCAGAGGAAAAAGGGGATCATAGATTAGAAGACTCTCAAAAGATTCTTGCACATGCTGTAAAAATTCCTAGTTTTACAAAACTTAATCCATGGATTATTTGATTCTTCAAGATAAATCCTATCAAAGCAAGATACATGACCAAAGAAGCTGTATAAAACATTCACGTCTTGGATTTAAAATGCTTCACGGATTACCTTGCACAGGTTCATATGATGATGCACTGTTACGCAATGTGGTCACTACACCAACTTTTAAAAGACCAGAAACCTGCTTTAAGTACTGACTACTGGCTTGAACATAAGCCAAACTCTTCTTTGATAAAGAACCATCTGTAGGCTTATGGAGAACAAAACGCACTCTTCGAAGGGCATGCCATCCTGAACAAACTGACCTCTGCACCTTGGATAACTGTGAGCGGGCAGACTCCATATTTATAACTGGAGCCTTTACAGAACCAAAACTACAACCAGTAGGTGGGTCCAGTCCCATTCTCACTTTTCGAACTGCAATTAAAGGAATCACAGGACCACTCATGGAAAGTTAATTTATTACAGTAATGAAGTCTAACAGCAATGGTAAATCATACCTTGGACCTTCATCTTCCCAATTATTTTCTTTGGTTTCTGCGGTGCTCCTTCAACTGCAACTTCTGAGCCACGCTTAGCCAGAATTTCCTCTTCTGACTGCAATAGTATTTGCTGCAAACTGTAAAACATTAAACAAATATAAGCCGCCAAACATTATAATTATGGACAAAAGCTTGAAAGCAACAAAGTTCCATTCATGTAATAATTTGTTCAAGAAATAAAGACAATTTAAATTCTAAAGTTCCATATAAATCTCGGAAAGTTCTCTTATTATTTGTTTTAAGTCACTATGAAAATTATGGAACAATCCTAACACCATAAGAAAGCGAACAAATGTCTGAACTGATGGAACAAAAATGAAAACAAAACAAAAAATTTCCAGAAGCCAGAAATTATAAGACCGATCAAACGTGGATTGCAGTTGCAGAATTGCATATGATTCATGATATGCTCATCAGGCCATGGTCGCAATAAAGCTCTATTGGAGGTAACCTTAGTGGAAACTAGTATAGTACCCGTGCGTTGCACGGCGGTGATAAGTAGTTTTTCCATATTTCTTTTATATATTTTGTTGTTGATATCATTTTAAAATAACTTGGCTTGCTTTTTACAAAAAATAAAAAAAATTAAAAATTGGTATATAAATATTAAATAAAACATGTACATAGTCTTTTTTTTAAAAAATGTTTATTATTTATTATTGCATTATAATATTTACTACAATGTTATATAAAATTTTCTAAAATGATGGTTAGACAAAGTAGTAATGAGTATACAACAATATTGATGCCAAAATCAGCTTTCGTATTTTTAGTTTTAAACCTACATAATCCTAAAATCTAGCAAGTATAAGGAAAGGGCAAAAAAAAAATTAAATAAACTGATGATAATGAGAGTTTGACACATAGGGCACTTTAAGAAATTGATGACATTAACACGTTTTATTTTAGTAATAGTTAATACATGAGCAAAATTCATAGTAAACGGGAAAAACATAGCACAATGCGCAGTGGGTCGGATTGTTGGAAAAGTCATTTGGCACAACGCTACAACCACTACAGCAGATTAGACAAAGATTAAAGTAAATCTTCATTCCCATAATAATCGCCAAAACACACTGTTAATTGTACAAATTTTAATCTTTAATTGAAGGGCTAAAAATATACAAGTACATAGCGATAATGAAAGAATTGATGTAGACTAAACTCACCCAAATGCACTCCGCAATAAAGCACACTCATTTTCGAGAAATACAGGAGCTTCCATGCAACTTCTTGCCCAGGCATTGAGACAAAGACGAACACAAGCATCATATGCAACCACTGAATGCCATGGTCCTTGAGTGCTGAATTATTTTCCAAGTTGAAACAAAGGAATATATCTTAATATTGTAAAATAGCATAAAGTTTAGAGGTAAAAGTTAAATAAGCTAAAGTAGGATAACAATTCCGATATAAGCAAAAATTACCTTGCATGAAATGTAGGCAGACGAGCAGCATGTGAACCTGAAGACCCTGCAGATTCTGCACCGCCCATAGTTCTGAGAAGCAAATTAAAATAAAATTAATAAATCTTATCAAGTTACCCAGGAAATACATTAGTGTCATTGTTTAGTTAGCAAAAACCCATAAATCTATACATTAACCAAAGATGGCACACCAACCTTGCATGTGGACCAGGATTTGTTTTTTCTATACTATCCACTTGATGTGACCCAGATAGCTTAACACTAGGAACGATTGGCTCAACTTTGTCAGAAGCATCATGAGAATCAGCAGATACTTTGTTATTGGGTACAGGCACAGCTTGATTGGCATCCTGACCAGAGTTGCAAACTGGAGGTGCACTTGGGGTATCACCATCATCCTACATGAAAGGGCTTGTTGAGTCCACACCAATAAAAATTGCTAATATTACAGATATAGAGCACAGAAAGAAAGCTGAAAGAAGCAAACAGCCAACAGGCAGCAAAATTACTGGCTTAAAGAAATGAAGCGCTCAACTTTCACGCAATTATATGGGCATAACAAGCAAAATTACTTTCTTAAAGGATTGAAGCTCTGAAACCTCACACAAAAATACTCCATTACACAGATAGCAAGCAATTTAGGCAGGAAAATCTAAGAAATAGACAACAGCATAATAATTTATGCATCTTTTTGAAATTAAAAAAAAAAAAGTAACAAGGGCATGTGTTATGTTACAAAATGACTTGGTCTCCAGGAAATTATGTTTCTACTCTACAATTTCTAAAGTATATGTCAGCATTCTTTGTAATCCTTTTCTAGTCAACAATCCATATTTGAACCCCATCTGCTGTGGCAAACCAGGACACAAAACAAACAAAATAACAATTTATTCCTTATCTTAGCCTTACACAATATGGACTTCACATGGCATCATAAAGCAATGTAGAACTCACTGAAGTACATGTTCAGATGTTCTTACTTCAAAATCCTCCCTCCCTCCCCAAATATAGAATTTCACATGGGTGTTAATGAAGTTTGGCTGGTCAGCTAACTGTGATGCGTGACTATGCCATTTACTGACACTACAAATTATAGCTTTATGTTATAACACAGGTAAGTGGCATCGTTTTCCATTTCAATTGAGTATCAAGAAATGACCCCATATATACTAATTTCCTGTCGTGACTACAGTTGCAACAGCAAAAAAATGTTTATTGAGCTTGGCATTAACACACAAACAATGCAGCTGCAATTTACCAAGTTTGGAAATGTATACTTGATTCTTCGCTACATGTGCTGACCAGCATTCAGTTTATGTTGTTAACAAGCTTGTGGAAAATTTGAGTCACACTACCAACTAACCAGAAAGGTTTCACAGAAGGTAAAATGAATACTCTCGTATTTTTCATAAATGTTGGAAACAATTTTACACTTTTATCAAGCATGTAATTATACACATTGTAAGAAAGTCGAAATAACATACCTTCCCAATATTCACCTTTGAAGTTATGCTAGATGCATAGCCTTCTGAAACATAAGCTTGTGAGCGAGAAGCAGTGCGAATGTTGCTACCAACTTGAGAAGAAGAAAACTCGGAGCTACCAGCAGAATCTTCAGACTCATCTTCTGCATAACCATTCTGCGCGACTGGGTATCTTCCATTCTTTTTAACTAATCGCTCACCCCTCGTCCCACTCAACTCTACCGACGAATACACATCAGAAGACAGATAATCACTTCCATAACTCATCCGAGTTGGAGGCAATGATCTTGTGTTGGAGTATCTGTAACTACTTGTAATCGAGGGAGTAGCACGATCATCCTGCGGGGACGAATCCATAGAATACCTACCGCCGTAAACATCCTCCTCCTCGGATTCTGAGGTGATGTCATTGCCAGAGACAGAAGCAGAGTCATCCCCAGGAATACCTCTAGATACTGGAATTGCAGTGGGTGGCAAATGCCCACTTCGGAACTTGCCAGGTGGTGGCAACCCAAAACCTCGGCTGCTGCTTCTTATAATTGGGTCAATCCTTGTTCTGTTGTCTAACACTGACAGTGGTTCTTCCTTCTTACCATTCTTAGAACCCTAAAAAAATAATTAAAAAATAAAAATTAAAAAAACAAAGAGTTTTATTAAATTGAAAACATTATCAGAATTCCATTCACTCCCTGATTTAACCACTATCAAATATATCAAGATTGCCAAAATTAAAATGATACACTTGAACACAATATAAAACTGATACCTTTTTTTTTTTTTTTTTTTTTTTTGAAACATGATACCAAAATATATAAAATGCAAATATAGAAACATTATCAAAATTTAGATCATACCCTTCAAAAAAAAATCAAAACAAAGTGCAAATTCAACAACATTACCAAAATTCAAATCAGACCCTCAAAAATAAATTAATCATAAATGCAAAATTAAAATTAAAGTGCAAAATCAACAATTGGCAATGTACTAAATAAATTACAGTAATACATTGCCAAATTTCAAATCAGACCCATAATAGAAACAACAACAAAATTACAAAATCCAAAATATAACCAAAATTAGCAACATACTAAATTTAAATCAGACCCACAAAAATAAAACCAGATAAAAATGCAAAAATTATAAAGGAAAAATGTGGAAGTAGAAGAGTACATACCTCTCGAACCCATTGAAGGGCACTGTTATCAAGGCCTTCAGTGAACATTTTTAGGGCGGAAGTTTCAACTTATTGAGAACCTAGTTACCAAAAAAAAAAAAAAACAGATTTTTATTTATCAAAGTTGAAAAAATAAATGAACCCAGAAAATAAAAAAGACAAATTTTGAAAAGAGGAAGAATGGAAATTTGAAATGCAGAAAAAAGCAGATAACTCACATAGAAAGCTTGAGTTGGGCCACAAAAACAGAGAAGCTTCCTCTGATTTTGTAGAGAGAGAAACCTGAAACTGGGAATTTAAAGAAGAAGAAGATGAAGAGAATTTTAGAGAGAGAAAGTTGAAATTTTTAAAATGACATAATCAACACTCAAGTACAAGATTAGTATTCCCAGATTAAGAAAGAGAGTGTGCGAGGAGCGGTGTTCCTTAGCAAGGAAGAGTGCCAATTTTATGTTTTTTTTTTTTTGGTATGGTTTTGTTTTGTTGTTTTTATTTTTTAAATGAAAATTACTTTAGTTTTGCCTCGTAAAAATATAAAAAAAAACAAAAAAAACAAAATAGCGTGTTTGTTTGACACACCCAAAGCATAAAAGTAATTGGGTAACGTAACCACTAATCAAGTAATCTCGATCACGTGGTATAGCTAAGCTAGTCGGATATGAAAATTTGTGAAAATAAAAGGCAAATGAGAGTATTTTTGGGAGGAAATAAAGAAATTTACCATTTTATTTTTTAATATGCAACTAGTATTAGATTCAAGTAATAACACTAATTTCCTCAAAAAAAAAAAGTAATAACACTAATTGATACACGATTTTATTAATAACAATTTATACCGTAAATAAGTAAACTCGTTTTATACCGTATACTCACTTGTTTATAACTTAAATCAATTTCTATTTTCCTAGGTTGAGATATTTATTTTATACTCGTAATTTGAAATTGCATATCAAATCAACCTTATACTTCTAAGTAATTCATCAATATTAGAAAAATTTTGCAGGCTAAATACTTTGTAAAACTTTATGGTATATATCATATATGTAATTAAGAATAAATAGTTTTAATTTATCAAAAAAAAAAAAAAGGGAAATAAAAGAGAAAACGAAAGTGGCGAAAATAGAGGGAGCACGAAAGTGAGGAGGTGTAGCGAGGGGAGGGGGTGATATAATAACAAGCGGGTGATGGAGGCAACAAATGTAACAGTCGAACGTTGGAGTGTGAACTGTGAGCTTCTCACCTCGTAAAATTTCTACGGCAAATTTAAAAAATTCATGAATGTCACATGGATTGTGGGTCCCACATTTGAACAGTAAACCTTCCCCTGTTTTATTCTTTGGTTGTACTACCAATTTTTGTTGTCTTGCTTTAAAAAAAATGTGAATTGTTCTTTATTTAATTAATACTCGGTAGAATTTGCGTTTAGATTATGCAAATCAAATTCATTACTCTTTATGTCCCTAAATTACATTCCTGCTTTCTGTTTTAGATATTTCACAATTAAATTTCACCTTTTTATTTTTAGTAAGTTTTTTTTTTTTTCTAAATATCCCAAATACATTCTCTTTTTCAGTTGTACTTTTAATGTATAATTAATGTATTTACATTCCACTTTTAATGTTTGGTTGATTAATGTACTTTTTTAGCCTTGTGCCAAATTATAATGAATATGATTGGTTAAAAATTTTCAATTAGGAGCATGTAATTGGTCTTTTTTTTTCAAAGGATTGATGACATGTTATGAACAATCACTAATCTATCTTTGTTTTACTCAAAAACATTATTTAATATTTTGTACTTCTCATTGCATTATCTAATTATTGTTATTTGTTCCCTCAAAAAAAAAAAATTTATTATTATTTGTCTTACTAATTTGGTATGACAATTTGAGGTTAACCATGTTAATTGTGTATGATAATATGATATAAATAAAAAGATGGAGTTGTTTTCAAAAAAAAAAAGATGGAGTTATGATGTGAGTTTACCATACAACATTTTTAGAAAAGCCCTAATTAGACTATAACACTCATAAATTTTGATTGGGTAAGCAAATTAGACATCTAAAAAGTAAGAATTATACAAGTAAAATAATCTCTACCTTAAAAATTCGAAACTTTAATCCAATGAATAATTTTACTAAGTGAGTAAGTGGGGCAATAAGTTTTAACTATACGAAATAAATATTATACTAGTTACAAGTATGATTTATGATGTAGCTTTGATATGGTCAAAGGTCATGGACTTTGTCATAACTTTTCTATAAATGATATAGAGTTAAGATGCCATACTACCATTTAAAGAATTACTAACTTGTACTCCATGATTTAATTTGGGAGTTTACTATGTTGTGAATCTTGTGAAGTTGTGAGTTGTGATGCAATTGAAATATTGAATTAATTGGTCAACATTGATAAAATTTGACCTCATATCTCAAAAGTTAAATATGGACAATTATTTTATAATGCATGTTACAGGGCAAATACAAGTTTATCTGCCAGATAAACGAACTTTTGTTAATCTGGTGGCATTTGTAAATATATTGGAAAATTGTGGTCATTTATTCAGTACTTTTGGTGAGCTGTTCAATTATTGTTTGCAACTTGCATTTATTGTAACACTAAATTTACAAAATTAAAATATCAAATTTATTGGATCAAAACAAACTTGAAAATTGGAGTCTTATCAAAGTTATTATCCTAAAAGAAAAGTCGAAATTGCAAATAATTTTGCACATTACTATACTATACAAAATTATATTTCAATGCTCATAACTTTATATTGGCATAACCCACTGCTTTAACATGAAGAAATTCACCTTGTACCCTTAAGTGTTAGTGACAAAAGTGAAAAATGGTAACTAACCACGCCTAGCATCATTTTCATAATCTGTTATACACCCTCTGTGTTTTTTTAAGTGTTATAATTTGATCAAATACGCATGTTGAGACAGGACTTTGACCACTAATTTATCTAATTATACTTTCACAATATCAAATTTGTTATAATTTTACTAACTTATAACAAATTTGATATTATCTGAATAGTATCAACAAAGTATTTTAAAATTTGACAGGACTTGACCACTAACTTTTTTTTTTTTTACTATTCAGATAATAGTTTTGACTTGAAAGTATACATTATGACTAATCCAACAATGACAATAACATTTGTTTTCTCTAGATTAGTAAAATAATCAAGTCAAAACTATTATCTGAATAGTAAAAAAAAAAAAAGCCAAATTATACTTCCTCCGTTCTGTTAATATTGCAACAAGGAGGAAATTACGCATCCCAAAACACAATTTATATGCTAAATATCTATTATTGTGTAAGCGTAAAAATTATAAAAACTTGATATTGTGAAAGTATTTTATAAGACGAATCCAACAATATCCCACTTGACTATATTTTGTTTAACGTATAACTCATATTATATGGTCAAATAAGAGTGACGAATAGTGCAAAAAGTCCATTATTGCAATATTAATAGAACGGAGTAAGTAACACTTAAAAAAACACAAAGGGAGTATATATATATTTTTTTGAAGCCTAGAGAAACCATTAATCCATTATTTCATTATTTGTTAGCCTTTAGCACTTATTGTTGTTATATATTAGGAATTAATAGCAAATTAGTTAAATTACCATCCATTTTATACTTAAACGTGAACATTTAATCTTAGACACCTAAATTGACACTTAATTTCTTACTAGAAGATAACTTTCTTTATAATGCTTTTCATTATATTCTTTTTAAGGTTCTTTAAATGATTAAAGTAGCTTGCAATTAAAGAATAGAATGTGCATTTTTAAAGCTAAAATGTGATAAAAATTTCACTAATTGCAATAAGGAAAAGGGGGAAAAAAAAAGGTGAAATTTTTACCAAATTCTCAGAAATTAGTTAACTAAAGAAGCCTTTATAAAGTTGTACTTTAATTTGAATACTAGCCATTATCATAAATTATAGTGGACTTAATTTACTAGAGTTTTCCTCTTAACGGATAGTTGGATGTTAATCTTTAGTTTAAACCCAAGCTTACATATATTATCCACATATAATATAATTATCAGCATGTCATAATCATATAAATAATACTTAATCATTAGCAAAATGCAAACTTTAGAGATGGGTTTTAACAATTTTAAAATGCAAATTTTGGTTTGAAGCTTTAATGTCAACATCAGATGAGTTAGTGTACTTTGTACTTTTGTACAATGTCCTTGTTTTTTCAGGGTGTTGACATTTTTGGAAGATAGTCCACAGTTTTGGTGTTGACATTTTTTGATGCATAATGTTCATAGTTAATGGTGTATGGATGTGTTTTAATGAATTAATATCTTTATGTTAAAATTTTGACTTGTAAGTTCAAAATGTTTTATTGTTATTATGTTCAAGAAAAAGTGGTCCAAGGCCATGGTTTTCAATACACTTGAAAATCGTTTTGAATAATTTTCGAAATTCAAAATGATTTTATTGTTGTTATGTTACAAAGCACAAAATCAATTTCTTCTTGTACTTTGTGAAGTTTGCTAGCTAGAGCAGGAATGAAATCATGCTGCAGATGTCTCAAGCTTTGATACACTGTATAAACTTTGGCCAAGCAAAATCAATGATTGGAACATTTCTCTTGCGCAAGGTTTCTGTTATACTTTCGCCTAAAATGGGATGATTCTATGTGGAAGTGAGGTTTGTCTGGGTATCTTGATACGTGCAGCAAAAACCGCTGAAAATATGAGATGCCATGTAATTGCTTAACCAGTTCGCTCTCTGTTAATTGTCTAACTATAAGCAATGCATTTAGCGTGACTCACTTTTCAAACAATGTCAACAAATTTTGTTTTTGTACTTCTGCTCTGAAGTCTGAACAAATGTTATCTGGTGCAAGTTATTTGTAAATGATTTATAAAAAAAAAGTTACTTATTTCATTATTTGGGAAAGAAGCTATATTAGAAAGAATACCAGTATCCAACAGGTAAGAATTTCCGGGGACAATTTCCCATTGATCCAACCCCGGCAGCAAATCCCTAACAATCACAGCTCTAACACTCGGAACTATGTTTTTCGTCTCTTTTACGCTTTTGCTCTTTATTGCTTCTCTTTTAATATAACCTATGCATATAGTTCGTCGACATTACATTCTCCAAGGAAGGCCTTAATGCTTCGAGGGGAGCCACAGTTGCCTTCTGCGAGAAGCACTCTATCATTGGCTGCCATGTGAGCAATTATTTTGTAAATCATTTCAATCTGCAGAAAACAAAGGCCAAATTAGATTTCATTGTTGGGTTGGTATGTAGGATACAACTCATACAAGAGCACATCATATCCCTTATGGAGAATGAGAAAGAGTGATTTACATCTTCAGGGCAATGGCAACGATCAGCCACTTCTTCAATCGTCAATGGCTCAACGGGATCCTTGCAACTATAAGCAGGAAAGGACTTTGTTAGCTATATAAAGCAATACAGAAACATCAAACATTAAGGCATTAACTGATTGCAAAAGCAAAAGAAATGAAGAGCCAAGGCAAACAAACCTGGCCTCATTGAGTACAGCTAGAACCCGCTTCTGAAGACCTAATACCTCTGCTGCAGCTTTTTTACCAGCCTCCACACCTAGAAATTTGGATACAAAAAACATGCAGATAAGAAACACGTTTAAAATGTTATAATATATATAGAGTTTCCTAATTTTGTCACTTAAATCTAGATTAGTCCAGCGAATTGTACTGTGCAGTAAACTCATTCAAGTCGATGACACATCAGATACCTGGTTGATGATACGCGTTTATGTTGACAAGTGAGGCGTATAATCCGACAGCTCGTTCATATAGTGCTACCATAGCACCAACTGACCTAGGAGTCACTTCTTGCACAGTGACAGAAATTGACTCACGGTTATTTGCATAAAGAGCTGACCTTGTACCCTGCAAAGCACCAATTATAATTATAAGACATCAAGATATTTTGCAAAAATGCATGTTTCATGAGGTGGGTAAGGTTAGTAGTGGCCAACATTCAAATTTTCAGGCTTGCAATATTAAGCTTCTCACTAAGTAGCCCTCATGGCAGATAACAACAGCTTTTATGCAGCCTCAATTACAAGACTCTGCATACTTATATCCTCACATCCAAAGAATACAACCACGTCAGAGGTGGGAGACATGAGGAATTAAATATGGTTGTTGATAACCCATGAATTGATGCAGTCGTGCTTTCTAGATAAATGTAATTCCAGAACAGCGAAAGCTAAATTCAACAACTCGATCACCTAATAAAAATGATTCAGAAAACAGCCAATAAAGTTCAGACGAGGGTGTTTTTTGGAGGAAAAGAAAGAAGCCTAAGTCGCCAATCCAAGTTAGCTTAGTCACGTTAACATATTGCGGTGGAACAGGAAGACCAAAAAGTTTAGGATAAAACTAAAATCTATGACTTCTCTATTCTAGACGTAAAGTCTCCTGCAATTTAAATCTGGAAGATTTAAAAGGTACACCATCTACAGCTCTACAAGCAGAGCTATAATTAGTACTACAGTATTAGGCATTCACCAAGCAGCCATACAAGAGATCAAGTTTCTGAGTCAGAAAGATCTTCCAAAAGGATACAGAACAACACATTGTAAGCAAACTCAAAGATGTACAGAGTATACAAAGCCCATTATCATTAAATATGCTAATAAAATTTCCAAAATCAACTTCAGAAGTTTAACCTGTAACATTCCAAAGAGATAATCGCCACATGTGACACCTGGTTCAAGCTCCCAATCATGACCTGGGGGTCTATCACGTAGTACTTCGATAAATGTGACAAAGAAGTTGTGAACCCCATCCCTAAGTTGTTGAATGTAACTGCAGGAAAAAAAATAAATAAATAAATAAAAAATTCAGGCCTTGCCTTCCTTAGAAAAAAAATTGCCATACAGCAGGCTTATTGATACATGTTTACAAATTTGCAAAAACCTACGCATGCTGATCTGTGCTTCCTTTATTTCCATAGACACTGATCCCCTGGTTCACCTGTCACAGTAGAGAGAATACAGCCGTGAGCACAATTAAAAAACTGAAGTTGAATCCCAGATACAAGAAGAAGAAATGAAATGAAACTTATTTGCCTTTTTGAAAATTCAACAGTTGGGCTTCCTAGTTGCACCAACGTAAGTGACAAATTAGGAAAAACTAAAGTCTTCTTTCAGTTGTGCTACAAGTGTAAACGGCAGTAGCTTATATGGCATCATCAATTAATTTCTAAATGCATTTGTTGAGGGCCGTGAGGCATTATTAATACAATATGTGATATCTTGGAATTATCAACACACATTATGCTCCAACTAAATTCTCTGCATTTCATGTGTCACACACCTAAAACAAAAAAAAAAAAAAAAAAAAAAAAAAAAAAAGGTATCGAATAGATTGAGACTCTGAGTGCTTGGTTTGCCTCTTTTGCATGCATAATTTTGTAGAGCATTTACTTTATACAGGAAATATCCAAAATTAAAATTTTCAAATCTATATTAAATGTGGGTCTTTTAGAGGATTTCATGTATACAAACATAAATTGCAAGTTGTGTCCTCTCTTTTCCTTTTCTTTTTCCAATCATATACCACTCACAAATAAGCCATTTGTTTTTATTTCCATGCCAGAGTGCCAGACTGACCATCAATCTATAAAAGACACCTTGATTTATATACATGGAGATCGTATTGATATAGTCATATTAAATTTGACAATGAAAAATATAATGACATATTTGTGAATGGAAATAGTACATATAATTAATAAGAAGCACAAAAATTGACAATTCTAAGTTCAACTTCTGGGTGATACTTATAGAATCCTCCAGAATCACTGAATCGGTACACTTGGATAAAAACTTTTATCATCTTATTCATCATCCTGGTTGCTTTTTAAGAGAGTGATATCAAAAATTTCCTCATTGAAGTATGTCATCCTATTTATTGTTCTGGTTTGGTTAGTCATTATAAAATAATAATAATAATAAAAAAAAAAAATAGGGAAATTCCCATTGGTACACCCGTAGTTATGACTTTTCCCATTGATACACTCCAAAATTATTGCCTTCCCATCGGTACACCCATGGTTTAGTCTTTTTCCCAACCGTGACTAACACCGTTAAAAAGTATTTCATTAAGTTAAAATAATCAAGGAAAAGACTATAATACCCCTTTTAAATATCTTATGTCTCGATTTGCGTGTCGAAAATTGTTCGGTTAAATTTTTGGGAGTCCTAGTCGTTAAGGATCCAAATTAACCTCGAAATTAGCAAAAAAAATAACCACAAATGTCTCATATGCATGTCAAAAAATGTCTCGATTTGCGTGTCATTATTTTTTTTTGTGATAATAATTGTTCGCTTAAAGTTTTAGGAGTCATTTTGACCCTCTATGGGTCTAAATCGAACTCGAAATTGTCAAAAAATTAACAAAAATATCTCATTTTGCACGTCATGATATTTCTTTTTTGTTTTGTCATGACACGCAAAACGAGACATTTTCGTTACTTTTTTTACAATTTCGAGTTCGATTTAGACCCTTAAGGGCTCAAAATGACCCCTAAAACATTAACCGAACAATTACTATCACAAAAAAGTAATGGCATGCAAACCGAGATATTTTTGACACGCACATGAGACATTTGCGCTGTTTTTTTTTTGCTAATTTCGAGGTTTAGATCTTTAAAGACTAACATGACTTCCCAAACTTTAACCGAATAATTTTCGACACGCAAATCGAGACATTAGATATTTAAAAGGGGTATTATAGTCTTTTCCTTAATTATTTTTACTAAATGAAATACTTTTTAACGGTGTTAGTCACGGTTGGGAAAAAGACTAAACCTTGGGTGTACCGATGGAAAGGCAAAATTTTTGGAGTGTATCAATGGGAAAAGTCAAAACCACGGGGGTACCAGTGGGAATTTCCCAAAAAAATATATATACTACCTCCGTTTCAAGTTTTTTGCAACTTTGGAGTCGACACGGACTCCTAGGCAAAAAATGAGAAATGGAGATTAAGAAAAGGGAGGGACATGTGATTAAGGAAGGAGAGAGAAATTGGGGATGATTTAATAATTAATTTACCACCTTCCATAACACCAGCCACACGCATCACCACCTCAATGCACAACCACCTTGACGCATCGCCTAGTAACAGCCACCAACACTAGCCTAACGGACACCGCCCAACCACCACACATCCACTAGCGCTCAAACCCAAAACCTAAAACTCATCGCGTAGCCACCATACACACACCCACACAAACCCGAAACCAACCCCGCTGCCACCACACAACCACCCGGTAACGCTCCCCCACTAACTCATCCTTTAAAATCACCCACCAGGGCCACCACCGACACCAACCCTCATCGAAATACCCACCAACCTATATCGCCTTAATTTAATTCGTTTGAAATTGGTGGTTCGACCACCACCATAACCGAGAACTTTCGGTCATCATTGTCCATGGGTAGATCTTCACCACCCCAATGGTTTGTCTTCGTGGGAGAGCATAGAAGGGGTCAGATTGAAGGGTAGAGAAAGAAAATGGGGAATTGTGAAGAAGAAGTTCAAGAATTGGGTTTGATTTTCTGGAAAGATTCGATGATAGATGAATTATGAATATAGTTCAATGAAGTAAAATATTCAGATTAATTTGGTTGGGGGAATTAATTAGATTTGGTGGATTTAGATTAATTAAGTTGGATTTTATTTAGAGTAAGTAACTAATTGAGTTTTTGAAAATTTTAGTAAGGGTATTTTAGTAAATTTATTTAAAAAACTTTACTAAAAATGGAAATTTTTGGAAAGTTGCAAAAAATGTGTAGCAGACATTTTTGGTAAAAGTTGCAAAAAACTTGAAACGGAGGTAGTATATTGTTTCATGCTCCAACCAATATCTCTGCCTATGTACCCATGGATTCTATTTCTTCTTGGATATACCTGAAAGAAAATTTGTGCATCACCACATTACGGAGTATTGTTTTACTTTTAGTCTAAGGAAAAATTTATGCTTTGTTGTTCTTGTTGTGTTTGGAGTCTATAGAAAACATTGCCCAGCAAATGCACGCCGCCACTACTGCTATATTGAATATTTTTTTTCTTCATAAATTTCTTTTTAAGGTGTACAGATAAAAACAAATTATGCTGCAATAAGCCTACAAGCTACCAAGCTATATTTTATTTTATATGTAACAACAGTAATCCCAAAAGAAATGCAGCTAATGCCTAGCTGCCTCCTACCACTCGTAAAGTATGTCCAATTGGCATATGCTTCATGTAAATGGATATAACAATTAATATATTAATGATGACAATGCAAATAATTCTTCAAGTACCAGGAATTATGATATGGAGTTTGAAATTTAAACATCACAAATTATTTACTATCCAACAATACATACCCTGTTACCATCAAGGTCAAACTCCTTCCCAAGTGATTCCATGACCAGCTGTTGCAGGTACCGGCTAAAGAGTAATAGACTGTCCTTGTACGGAAGAACAACCATATCCTGCAGAACCAAAAAAAAAAAAAAAAAGGCTGTCAGAAGCAAACTTACAATGGAATAGTTGATAGAATGAAACCGCAACAAATTCCAAATCTTCAGATTACACAGAACCTTGAACAGTAAATACCTTTGAACCAACACCATCTGATGCCCAGTACCAGGAGAGAGCTAGTAATGCCGCAGGATTACTTCTTAGCTGCAACGAGAAACTTATCACTTATCAGCAATGATGGGCATGGAGAGAAAACCAAACTCAACCAAGTAAGCAACACAAGGATCTCAATCTCATTTATTCAGTAATAAAAGAATGTTGTTTTGGAACTCTTCATAATAAAAGAATAAAATTAGATCAAATTTCATTCAGGCACAACAAGAGGGCAATATTTAAAGTTAAATTACACCAGGATTCGTCATTGCACCATCCTTCATTAAGCATACACCTATATAAGCATCAGAATATTAAGACCGACATGGCAGCAAAACAATCATGAGAGCTTACCACAGGATTCCTAGTTGCCTCATCCATCAAAGCTGCACCAGCAAGCATTTCTTTTATATCAATTCCCTACAGAACACTGGCTTTAGACTGAGTACATATACTATAAAGAGGCATATTTCCATCTTTCAGTGAGGCAACTGACCTGAAGAGCAGCTGGAAGTAAACCTACAGCAGACATTTCGGAAGTTCTACCACCCACCCAATCAAACATAGGAAATCTGTCTATCCAGCCTTCGATTCGTGCAGTATTATCTAACAATGAGTTTTCTTGTGTAATAGCAACACCCTGCCAAGAGTAATTTTGATAGCAAAACTAAATCTGTAATCTGAGTGTAAGAAAAGAAAAGATATTCTAACAAGATAAAAACCATCACAATTATCTAACAATTCGTGCAGTATTATCTAACAATGAGTTTTCTTGTGTAATAGCAACACCCTGCCAAGAGTAATTTTGATAGCAAAACTAAATCTGTAATCTGAGTGTAAGAGAAGAAAAGATATTCTTACAAGATAAAAACCATCACAATAGTGCTCATATATTCCAAATTCATTGGACATAACACCAAGCATGATAAAAGGGATGCTATAGTCTTTAAAACAGTGATTCGTGGAAACTCATGAAACATAAGATCTCTTAAATGTAATGGCCATAGCACAAGTAGAGGCAGAGTGTCCAATCAGAAACCCATGTTTTGGCAGACATTTATGACAAAAAGTAGCAAACAAGGACCTGAGATCAAAACCTGTTTTGCGAACACCAATCCAGCTTCACGGAAGGCCTTTTGTACTTCCAATAAACCATTTCTTGTTTCCGGTGTACCACCACTCTGATCATCACAAAGAAAAAATAGGTCAGCAAGTTGAGATAATCGGCATTGATGAAACTCCAGTGCATTCTAAAATAAAAACGATTTCAACAAACCTTTGAAATAACAATCACAAGTGTTGTAGCCAGGTCAGGACCAAGTTGGGCAATTTGATGATCGATTCCAGCAGGGTCAGTATTGTCAATAAATCTTATCTGCATGGAGTACAAAGCATCACAGGTTCACAACTAAGCCAAAAATTGTAAGGTAGGTAGAATAAGGGAACTTAGTGAAGCAAAAGTTTATAGAACCTATGGAAAATGGAGGGTTTTAGACAAACAAAGACCAAAAAATGGACGAATTTAGAAGCAGCGAAGCAATTTAAATACATGGACGGAATATCACATACCTTGAGGGGTGGATTGTCAGGAGCTAGTGCTTCCGCAACAAACTGAGGCCCAAGTGCTGAACCACCAATTCCGACAGAAAGTATTTGGGTAAATCGTTGTCCATTCGGAGCTATAATCTGCAACAGTTGAACGTGGATTACAACACCAAAAAAGTCCAAATAAAATATACATAACCACAATACTAGTGCATTCTTGATGGTACTACTATGTAACAATATTTTAAACACTTCTAACAATTTTTAAAAACTAGAGTGATTCCACCTCATTTTCAATTCTTCTTTATCAAAACAACCACAAAAAACAATTATGCCATTCTTCAATTGGCAATTAACAATTAGCATATTCATCTGATGTACATCTTAAACACTTCCTACATAACATATCATTCATCTGGCCTCGCATGAGCTTGACATTAATCATTAGCACTACTCAGCTGCTGTGATCTATTGTTTGTTTTTAGCCCCAACTTCAATCATAATCCAGTTAGTAACTTAGTAATCCTCAATTCCTCAGACATTGAAATCTACATGAACTTTTCAATGAAGATAACTGCTACACATCCTCGATTCCTCAGCTGCTGTGATCTACTGATCTATTGTTTTTAACCCAACTTCAATCATACTCCGGTTAGTAACTTTTAGTTATCCTCAATTCCTCAGACATTGAAATCTACATGTACTTTATAATGAAGATAACTGCTACACATGACACATAAATCTCTTTTCAGCTTATGTAAGCTACCAAATCCGTCCACTAACTTCACTTCCTTCAGTACAAAATCCCAACTTCCACATATGCTTGATCAAAACTAATAAGCTATCACATTACATCAACTAATATGATCTCATAAACATAGGGGGAAAAAACTTTCCATACTCATCCAAAAATTCCAATTTCACCTTAAAATTAGTAATCACTATCAAATTTTAAATTTCCCTCCAATTTACTCCTAACAAACTATAAATCTTCCTACCATCAAATTAGTCCAATAAATTACTAATCATCCACAAAATAGCTCCATACATTGGCATAAATTAATCCAACTTTCTCAATAAATCCACACAAAGCCTCCAACTTCAATTGAACTTTTTTCTTTTTAATTTAACTAAACTGAGCTCCAAAAAAACATATGCCAACTAGTTTACTTAGTTAAAAGTCTATACAATCGATTCAAATCTCGTCTACATCATTGTCCGTTCACGGTCCCACAAAGTAGAATGATCAGAGAAAAAGTAATTAACAAAAACCAAAAAACAGTACCTTGCCAGAAACAACATCATTAGCAAACTGCCAAACACGATCAAGAGTATCATCAATCTGAGTCTTCAAAAACGAGGTAGGAGCAAGATTCGAATTTCTCAACCAATAATGACCCACCATTCTTCCTTCATCTGGGTTAGCAATGGCGCCATTTTCAAGCTCCTCCATATCCTTAAAAGCTTTCTGAAATCTGGGCTCCATTTCCTTCACAAATTCCTCAGTAAACCCAACTCTACTCACATCCAAATACAAGCCCAAATCTTTGTGTTGATACAACCACTCCACATATCGGGCCCACAAGGCCCGAGGGTCTTTCTCCAAAAGCCCATCTTCCTTCTTCTTCTGCAAAGATGGGAGATTATTGGTTGAGGAAGAAGATGAAGTAGAAAGATCAGCGGGTATGTCTCGGGCCACAGATGAAATGGGTTTGAAGGAGATTGATTTCGGGCCAGAAATCGGGCTTTTAGTGATGTTTGGGAGGTGGGAAATCTTGGGTTTGAGAGATGTTGATGAATAGAGATTTGAGAGTGAAGAAGCCATTGTTGAATGTTGTTGTTGTCGAAGAAATGTGGAGTGATGTAAACGAGGAGGGGAGGAGAGAGAAAGGGAGGTTTTTTAGGCCATTGGGTAGGTTGGTGGGTTGATATTTTGGTATGTGAAAAGACTGAAAAGTATGGTAATATTGTCTGAATTTGGAGTTCAGATTTACAGGGGGAGTTTTTTAATTTAGTGGCCAAGACTCCAGAGTGTCTATTATACACCCGAACGTACTTATATAGTATGTATATATCTAATTTTTTATAAATTATACTTGTATATAGGTATAAACTATGAATTAATTGGTAAGAAGGTGTTTTGTCGTATATTGATTATAACTGTACTATAGGTATAAATTATGAATTAATGGGTAAAAAGGTGTGTTGTTGTAAATTGATTATAAGAGCAGTCGAGTATATAATGAAAATTACTATGTAAGAGGTAAGGGACAACATGAGTTTGTGGATTTCAAAGGAGATTGGAGATTCTCTGGCTGCTTGTGAAGAGGAAAGGTTGTTGTTGTTTGAATATAATACAATTGAGAAGAAAATGGTGGGCTGAATTTGATTGTTTGTTTTCAGGTTGTTAGTGAATGATGAATGGTTAATGTAGCTATCATGTAGGATATTGACTTTGATTCCTTTATGCCTTTAGCCTTTCTCAACGGTCAATGATGATTTCATTTATTGATTTATTTCCCCTTTCTCTTTCTTATTCTCCTACAAATCTAAAGGGGGTTGCCCCATAATCGACCCGATATACACATATTGTGATATTCGATGGTAAAATAGGTAATTTTTAAAAACTTCTTTTTTAAAAAAATATTTTTTAAAAAACAAGACAAATCGATCTTTCACCCACTGCATCATCATCTTAGTCGGTGCCACCACCATCACAGCGAAACTCATCACATTCACCACAAATTCATCTTTTTCATGACATCTTCTACTTAACGTCATCTTCTTATTTTCTCAACAACAATAATAGAGCCCTAACACTTGTCGCTTTGCAGTAATGGAAAAAAGAAAAAAACAAACAAACATCCCTAGTAGCAAATAATATAAATAATGGTCATACTTGAACCATCAGGGAAAGCATCTCATTTGCGGTGCAATCTCTATCCCAACAACAATGGTGACTCATGGGGAAAAATGACTCGCATGGAGGAAGAAAGTGGAATTTTTAAGGTGTATTTTGAGCTACCTTGGTCATGGATGGACTAAAAATGGAGAAAGAACCAAAGAAAGAATTATATTTGAATAACAAATTTAGGGCCTTCAGCTTATTTTCATTTCAGTTCCTAATTTCATTCTTTCATAAAATATCCAGTTCAGTTCAGTAAATGAGGATAGACTTTTACTCCCAATTTCATTATTAAATGACTAATATAACCCTTGATATACCAGGCTAAATATATCCCTACCTAAGCTTTAGGATCTACACGGCAACAATATAGATTACTTAAGAGTATGAAGAATTAGGTTTTTTAAAAACTATTGTACTACAAATTGTACTTACCTCTGTTCTTTTTAGTTGACACGTATTCCTTTTTAGAAAGTTTATTTTTAGTTGTCACGTTCTTTTTGAGTAAGTTTTATACCTTATATTTACTAGTGTACCCCCATTACTTTATCATTCTTTTTCATCTCTTTAATATATGTGCTTAAATTGAACGTGTCAACTAAATAGAAACAAAGGATGTATTTGTTAGGGCTATGATCAAATGCTCCAATGAAGAAATAGAAGCTCACGAGCATATTCAACAAAGAGGAAGACAAACCTTACTCTTTGGGATTAACCATGCCTCTATTTTTCTTTCTCTTTTGAGTTGTCATTTCCCTCTATTTTTCTCCTCTTCTCATGCTTCATTATCTTTCTCCCTCCATTCAACACTCACAAACAAATTTTTCCCATGACTTTAGCTCATTTGTTGCACACTTGCACATACAATAAAGGTATCTAGATTCAATATACTCCCTCCGTTATATTTTACTCATAACAAAGGGGTATTATTTGTGAGACATAAAATATTTCTTTGTTGCGAGTAATATGTAACGGAGGGAGTAAATATAACAAGATCACGTATAGTATAACTAAGATTATAAGAACATTGTTATAAATTAAATAACGAAGTGAGTAATTGGCAAACGTCTTTGAATTGGATGTAATTTTGAATCTTTAGACCATTTGAGGGATGGACCATGAACTTATGTTATGGAGCATATCTAAAACTCTGGAAGACTGGAACTCTCAATAACATTTTTTTTAGGACATCCATTTACAGTACACGTATACTCTGCATTCCCCCAGAAATGCAAACCAAAATTATCTGCTTCACCTTCAATATCTTATAAACCCTAGACTAACCCCTTTTTCTATCTCAAAAACCCCCAATTCAAACAACATAATTTTGCAGATTCTGGTTTTCAGGATTATATATACAAGGAAAGACAAACAATTAGAAGCTTATCTTGCAAATTTTGAGGCAAAATGATGTGGGAAGAGAATCGGTTCGATGAACACTACAACAATGATGAGCAACAACAAGAATCTCCCTTCAATTTTGACTTTCTCTCTCTTCTTTCTAAACCCAAGGTATGTTGCTTACATTTTCAACTACCCTTTATTCTTTTCTCTAATCCCCATTTCCCCTTAATTGGTTCAACTACCCTTTATTTGGATGTCGACTAATTTAGTCGGTTAAATTTCCAAGATTTAATTCCGGTCTATTTCATTGTCATTTGTGGTTAAGAGCATCTTTAAGGGTGAACATTTTAATAGTTCACAATGAGTGAACAAATAAGGTGGTGGCTTAATGGCAAACTCTTTAATTGTTCATGTTGAGTGGTCATGAGTTCGATTGCAGGAGCAAGCACTTGCATGAATTAATTCGCTATGGGCCCGACCAATATTTTGGACTGATATTCATGCAAAACGACGTCGTTTTGCTGTTTCATGTTGCAAAACGACGTCGTTTTGCTGTTAAAGGTCAGAAAAAAAAATAGAAATCAGCGGCTGGGAGCGTGCCACTTGGCCCAGCCGCTGCTTGACACGTGTGTACTGTTTTAAATATATCCGTTGTAATTTTACAACGGATATATTTTACAAAATACAAATCAAAAAAAAAAAAAATTACCAACGACTCTATTTTTTTCCCCTCTATAAATAGACACCCATATTGATATACTTTTTTCAACTTTGAAAATTTATTTTTTTCTACTATATTTTTCTCTTCAAAAATCCCCTCTATAATTACCAATATTATTATTATTATTTATACCAATATTAATATTATTATTGTTATTATTATTTTAATTATTATCATTAATATTATTATTATCGTTACTATTATTTTTATTATTATCGTTATTATTATTATTATTATTATTATTATCATCGTTGTTATTATTATTATTATTATTATTATTATTATTATTATCGTTATTATTATTTTTATTATTATTGTTATTATTATTATTATTATTAAATTTTTATTTTTTCCAAATATAAATTATAATTATGGATATGGCATTCGTTCTTTGGGATGCCAGGTAGCTGCAACGATATTAATGTGCTTCATCGATTCCCTGTGTTCGAAGACATCTTAGAGGGTCGAACACCTCCTGTGAACTTCGTAGTCAATGGTCATCATTATACGAATGGGTATTATCTTACTGATGGAATCTACCCTAGATGGGCTTCTTTTGTGAAATCCATTACGAGTCCACAAACTCGTCAGGATCGTTTATTCGCAAAACACCAGGAAGCTGCAAGGAAAGACGTTGAACGCGCATTTGGGGTCCTTCAAGCTCGTTTTGCCATTATTAAAAAGCCGTCTTTGGCGTGGGATACCGACATACTCCACAATATCATGCTCGCCTGCATCATAATACATAATATGATCGTTGAAGATGAACGAGAGACGTATCAAAATAACGTTAATACCAATGAGTTTATGAATGCTGGAGGCAACGCTAATGAGGACACTACCGAGTACCGTACTGATCGTATTGTGGATATCGACTTATACTTGTCTCGTAGAACAGAGATTGAGGATCAACAGACTCATTTGCAGCTAAAAAACGACTTGGTCGAACATATATGGAATAAATTTGGTAACAACGAAAACTTAGGCAACTAGGTTTACAACAAATTGTTATCCCTAAGGACATCTTACAAAACGATGTGTAGTTGTTTTTTTTTTTTTTTAAATAAAATGTACTAGATTATAGTTGTAGAACTGTAATCACGATTTGTACCTCTTTTTTTTTTTTGTTAATTAAAATTAGCTGCGTTGTTGTTTAAAAAATATTAATCACAAGAATTAGTTTTTTAAAAAGCTGATAAAAAATGCGATAATTTCTTAATTAGTAATCACGATTAAAATATTAAATACGTCAATTAATTACATTGACATCGGGTTAATAAATTATAATTATGAAACAAAAAAGATTATATTTACAAAAATAAAATAAGGTGGGGTAGGGAGTATTGATGATGAACCAT
This sequence comes from Chenopodium quinoa, assembly GCF_001683475.1. NCBI lineage: Eukaryota > Viridiplantae > Streptophyta > Magnoliopsida > Caryophyllales > Amaranthaceae > Chenopodium > Chenopodium quinoa. The sequence goes on along the minus strand of NW_018744988.1, from coordinate 2,741,629 downwards.
TGTTTAGTGTTCATTGTAAGAGTGAATATTGTAAATGGTTTGTTGGGTTGATGTGGATGAGAGAGAAATGGTGATAGTGACCCACGAACCATTTTTGTGTTCACCAATAATGATGCTCTAAGTGGCTCCCCTACACCAAAAAAATATTATCTTTTTTTAAATGGTAATAGTTCCCTTCTCCACCTTATACATGATTTTACTGGAATGATGTTGCTTAACTTCAATAATTGTTGCTGTATATCCTAGATTATTGGTGATTCATTTGTTTGATAATGGGGTTTTCTTGTTTGAGCTGGTATTAATGCTGATTTTCATGTTTTTTTTTTGATGAAAATGATGTTGTGTAGGATTCTAGTGTTTAAGCTGATTTTTATGTTTTTGGATGAACTTGATTTGTGTAGGACTATTATAGAATATTGGAAGTGGATTATGATGCTACAGAGGAAGCAATTCGGTCTAATTACATACGCTTAGCATTGGTTAGTGTTACTTTACTGTAAATTATGGTTTTGAATCCTTTAATTAAATCAATTTGTGGGTTTCATATTTTGTTCTTAAATGTAGATTTTGTCATTTGGTTTTATTGGGTTTTTAAATTAAATGATACTCCGTATTATTGTTGATTGCATTGTAGAAATGGCACCCAGATAAGCAAAAAGGGCAAGATGGTAGTACATCAAAGTTTCAAGAGATAAATGAGGCTTACCAAGGTTAGTGTTCCTTGGTCATTTGACTGTTGAAGTGTTTCATGCTTGTTAATGTTTTTTTAGGCTGAATTGTGGCCGTCTGGGAGTTCATTAACATGGTGCAACTTAGCTTACGTATTAGACAATCGCTTCTTTATGTTGGAATTCAATGTTGATGCTGTGGTTATTTGAATTATGAACATGGGGAAGACTGGAAGAGTGTACGTAGATGTTACAACTTTATTTGCATGTTTATTATTAGTAGTGCGACAAGTGTTCCCTGAAATTTTGCATTCGTTGCACAATGTGGTTGGGGATTTTGGAAGTGTTTGGGAGTCTCTTTGCTTCCAATGTCAGATGAGCCTACTCAGTCATAAGGCAATAGTATGGTCCGAAAGTTCTGGTATTAGCAAAGAGCACTTCATCTAAGGGGGGCTAGCATTTCTATGTATTGATGCCCTAGCCGGCTAGCCTGATTGGTGGTTGAGATGAGATCATTGTGGTATTCTTTTTTCTATTTATGAAATTTTTGATGCTATGCCTATTTGTGTCTTTTGCAAGAACTTATTTGGATGCATTAAGCTTATTAGAGGTCTGTTCCCGTGAATTTGTTCGGTGAGTATAACTGTATAAGGGTATCTACTATCTAATTGGACAATTCTGGTAGCTATTTGAGTTCCTGTATCAAAAGCTTTTGTCTATTTGGTGGAGCTGTTGGTGAATCCATCTAGTACTTCCTAATGGGATTTACTCATTTACATAACTTAAATTTCGGGTTTTATCTTGAAAATAGGGAACGATAAATTGAAGAACATAAAAGAAAAGCTTGTTGACTTTCATCTATCCCAGTATCCCTGTCAGTAGTCGTACTGATTTTATGATGAATTCCTCTTTGATGTTTTTTCCCAGTCTTGAGTGATCCCATGAAGCGGCAAGAATATGACATGAAAGGGATGATGACCTATGACTACAATGTAATGGTAAGAATGCTCTGTTCTTTGCTCCATTTTTGTAGTCATTGCCCACTTTCCATTGTTGGAGGTTTCTTATGAGTATATTCTTGTGCTGTAGGACTATCTGAATCGCTATAAAGGGCTTATATTAACGTGCAATGGCCTTGGCATGAAGCATTCTATATGGTAGATCTCCTAAACCCCTCAAATTAAAGCAAACATAAGAAATCTTAGAGAACTAGAGATCAAGGTATGTGATTCTGGTTCAGATGTAGCTGATGAAATGCAAACCTTATGCCAAGAGCCCAAGATGGGCGAAGCCTCAAGAATTAGAAGTCTGATTTTTTGTCACAGCACCGGAAAATACATGTATAGCTTAGCCATTTTCCGTGTAACATCTTGCGCTTGTCCTTTGTATGGGCTGTTGTATGAGGCACATTTGCTTATAAACTGGTGGATTCCTACAATTCCCAGTCTGCCGGAAAATTGTTTGATTGCGTTTTATTTCAATAGTTTTTGCTTGTCGCAACTGTATGGACCAAAGAAATAAAAGTTTTTGGAGAATTTCTTAAATTTTTATTTCAAGCAACTCTTCAAACCACATTGAAGTCAAAGTTTTTGAAGAATTTCTTGGCATCCCCACCTTTCGTTGATTTCTATTATCTTGATTTATTTGTGCTTGACTGTTCTACATAAGTCCCAATTAATATGTTTATATTTGCTGTTGGTGGATTATGAAGTGTGTCAAACGTAAATACTTTCACAAGTTCAGTCGCAATACTTTTTGAGAAGCTTTGAATGGTATGGATCCATAATAAATGTCTAAGCGTCATTCCTATATCCGTTTATGGAGTGAGTACTTGAATTGAAATAGAGTTGGGGCCGTAGGGGTACATCTTTTAGTTTATGATTGTGCCAATTTTTGTTGCATGTTTTTGAATGCGTAGTCTTTTAAAAATACTAAACTTGAAGATGGCACCACTATGACATTGCACTACATTTATTTGGGTAAACAGTTGGTAGTATTATCGAACTTACAGATAATAAGATTTGAACAATTCTCTTTAGCATCATATTCATTACATGATTAATGAAACTTGAGATTATGGCTAATTTAAGTATAGTAAAAGCCAAAATGTGCAAACATTGGCCTATTCTTGTAGCTGACCCTATGTGTTTGATACAAAACTGAAGTAGTCATATAAGTTCTAATTAGCTTTTTGTTTCTGGTTAACGAGCTCAAATTTAGAATAATGATCTCTGTCTGTCCCCCAAAGCCTCTGTTCTTCCTCCCTAAAGCATGAATGATTATTAAAAAATACTCCAAGTGAAGTATATAATTGGGACTGCATTTTAAAGTGGTCAATTTTCTACCATTACTTAATATTGAATAAATATCTATTATCGTCAAAAGTAAAGTGAGAGTGTACAAGTTGTAAAATTGTGAAAGAGGATTGATGCTTATTTGTTATTAAGAGACTATATAATATGAAGAACTGAGGAACCTTGAGGTTGTTTGGCTTCTAATGAAAAGTGTGAGCTGATGGAAATTTGTATATGATGTGCATTCTTGATGAAAGACGTGCTAATATTGCACAATGATCATTTGTCTATTAAACTTCTTCGTTGGTTGTTCAACCACGATGTCTATCAGTCTATGTTTGTTTTTTTTTTTTTTTTTTTTTATAATTTTTTTACAGCTAGTCTATGTTTGTTTACTCATTATTCTCATTTTCTGGCAGAAAACTGAGGGAGATTCTCACTTAAACTGACGTAGATTCGGAGTCTTCGAGTTTCTTTGATTGTTTTTTGGGAAATAAATGTATATTGCACTCAAAGTGAATTTGTTTGTCCTGTATAGCTAGCCTTGACATCAAGTACAATCTTGCTCATGAACTTCTTGTATTAGACTATCAATTGTTATCCTTGCTTTCAGATTATGTCATATGTATTAGACTATCAAATGTTATCCTTGCTTTGAGATTATGTTATATGCAATCTTGCTTAGTTGAGAACTTGGGATTCTGTTAAATATTGTACAATCTTGTTGATTGAGTTCAGGCAAGCTGTCATTTGTTTGGTCATGGTGTGATGTTGACTGTGGAACATGTAATTTGCTTTAGTATTTTCTCCGTCCAATATGAATTGTCATATTGATGGTGTAATTTAATAAGCTTTTACTCATATATACTTTCTCTGTTTCTATTCAGTTGATGAATTTAGACATATATTAAGGAGATGAGAGAGAATAATATCGCAACCGGGGTACACTAAAAAACCAAGGTATAAAACTTACCCAAAAAAGAAACATGTAAACTAAATATAAACTTTCTAAAAATGAATACGTGTCAACTAAAAAAACGGAGTTAAGTAGTTTCTAAAGTGTTCAAAATCATTAAAGACGAGTGAGAGAAAGAGAAAGCTAAGGGAAGGATAAACAAAGTAGAGCAAGAAGAGAACATTCGACAATTAATTTGCACAAGCTTATTTTAACAATCAATCAATGTTACCAATTAACCACCGTGGCGGTGTGACAATATGAGAAAGTCAACTAATTAGTAGTACCTTTAGAATAAAAATTTCAACACAACGATAGAATCGTGTAAGATTCATGAGAAAATAAATTTTTTTTAATGTTTGTAAAACAATAGTAATACTTAGTTTTAGAGAAAGAGAAAGAGAGAGAGAGAGAGTGTGTGGGGAGGGAAGCAGGAGGAGTAAGACAGAGCAAGAGAGGGAGATGAAGAGAGAAAAAGAGGACGATATAGTTGAGAGGGAAATGGAGAGAGGGGAGAAATAGAGAAAAAAAGAGGATGTGAGCTATAGAGGGGCCAATGAGAGAAGGAGAGGAAAGAGGAAATCAAGAAAGAAAATGACTGAAAGAAAAAGAAAGAGGAGCAATGAAAGATAGAAATGACAGTCCGAAAAAAGAGAAAGGGTATGCCACGAAAGGAAAGGGGTCGCAAGAGAGAGAGACAGGGATCGGGAGAGAACGTGGGAGAAAAAGAAGGGCTGGGAAGGAGTTGGGAGAAGAGAGAGAGAAAGAGGGGCTGGGAGAAGAGAAAGAAGGAAACTAATCCCTCTAGAAGAAGAGAAAGAGGGAAATTGATCCCTCTCTCTCTCTCTCGACTTCTCTATATCTACATGCATCTTTCTTCTGATCTGTCTCTTTCACTTTCAACTTTCAAAATTTATTTTATACAACATTCTCAATAAGTGTTTGTATTATATACAAAATGTTTATCCTTAAATTAGGAGTCTAACACCTATTTGTCTATGTTCATTTTACTTTGAGTAATGGTTGGTATTTTACATTAAATTGATGTAAGCAGCTTCCCTTTTACCAATCCTCTAATCGCACACCCATGGGTCAATCCTCCAATTGTCGTGATCGCACCATCTAGTTTGTCAATCCTCCAATCACCTTGATCGCACCACCCAATTTGCCGATCCTCCAATTGCATGATCGCAACACCCAATTTGCTAATCCTCCAATCGCCTGATCGCACCACCCAGTTTGTTGATCCTCCAATCGCCCTAATCGCACCACTCAGTTGGGGGAAATTAGCTACGATTGAAGATGAACAATTTGAGTTATTTTTTGGTACAAGACCTTTTAAGTTCAATTGTATGGTAATTTTAGTTCGGGACATTTTGGGTATCGGGTCTGTTCGGGTCAATTTCGGATGTCAGGTTTGTTCGGGTCGATTTCGGGTATCGGGTCTATCCGAGTCAAACATTTTGGGTCAATTTCGGGTTGGATCAACTTCGGGTCAGGTCAGTCGGGTGTCGGGTGAACTCCATTTTCAGGTCTATTCGAGTCGAACATTTCGGGTTGGATCAACTTCGGGTCAGGTCAGTCGGGTGTCGGGTCAACTCCATTTTTGGGTCGAGTCTGGTCAATTTTGAATTCGGGTAAATGTTTTTGGGTCAATTTCAGGTCATAAGTCGGATCATATGATTTGGGTCAGGATTGTCAGGCCTAATATTTAGCACCTACGCGAACCCTAAAAGGGCCCATATACCCCCAAAGCCCAAACCAGAATACCCTAAATCAATCCCTCAAAATCCACCGCCCCTCTGTCCCTCCTCAGCTCCTCTCTCCACTGTCTTTCTCTCTCCTCAAAATTCAACCCAAACCCCAATGCCCCAATCTCTCTTCAATTCTCTTTCATCTTCTCTATCAGATCTATCCTCCAATGAAACAATTGAATATTTTATTTTCCTAAAAAATCCTTATTTTCCATATTCAACGCAATGCAATGCCACCACTCCTTCTTCCCCAGATTCTCACTCTCTCTCCACCGTCATCACCGCCCCCTCTTCAGCCTCCATTCCATCAGAAAATCAAACCCTAATCCCAGAATTCTCCTAACAATGTCACTCTCTTCTTCATCTTCTTCAATTTCAGAGGAAGAACTCAAACAACAACAAAAATCCCACCATTTACAAACCCTACAATACCATCAACAAACCAAACACCATTTCACCAAATACGCAAAAGGGCCGGGTCGTTTAGATTGGGCGAATCAACCCAACCCGTTTCGAAGATACATAATACATTGATGCTCCATTAATTCCTCTCCAACATTTCCCAATTGAAGAAGCTGAAGAGCAATTGATAGAGCGAGTTTTTTGGGTGATTTTTGTGGTGGACTTGCTTGTCGGTGGGTTTTCCAGGTGGGGCTAGGATGATTTTAGGTGTGCGAGGGTTACACGGTGGTCTTGGTGGCTGAGGGTGGTCGTTGTGTCGACGACTATTTTCTAACCACCGAGCAAACCACAGCACGGGCGGTTGTCGTTGTGTCGATGGCTATTTTGGGTGTTTTTTTGGGCTTGGGCGGCTTGGGCTTTTGTATTAATTTAAATTTATTTGGGCTTGGGTTTTAAATGAGCCTCTTTCATGATTTGGGCTTGGGCGGCTTGGGTTTTGTATTAACTTAAATTTATTTGGGCTTGGGCTTTAAATGAGCCTCTTTCATGATTTGGGCTTGGGCTTTTGTATTAATTTAAATTTATTTGGGCTTGGGCTTTAAATGAGCCTCTTTTATGATTTGGGCTTGGGCTTTAAATGAGCCTCTTTCATGATTTGGGCTTGGGCTTCTACATTAACGGTAAACCGGTTTATTTTTTTTCTTTTTCTTTTGGGAAATCGGAAAAACCGGTTTCATTTTTTTGATTAGTATAAATAGTTTATCTGCTTAAGTTCATCAAATGTTCATTGTTTTCTTTCACAGTTCAACCCATTCCATTATTTTTCTTCTTGATTTTGCTTCTAAAATGTCTCTTCCCTGTGAAAGTTGCTCTAAAGTCCATGGATTTCTTGATTGTGAAACCTACTCTACTTGGTTAAGAGATAAGGTCAATTACGAAGGGTTTTGATCGGTTGAATGTCCCATCTGCATGATAAAAACTGGGTTTCAGTGTCCCATTAACAGTAGATTCTACTGCATTGAATGTAATAATCACTTTTGCAGGTAAATGTCTATCTTTTTCAATTTTGATTCTTGTTTTTTTTTTTGTTTTGTTTTGTTGTTGTATCTTTTTCAATTTTGATTCTTGTTTTTTTTTTTTTTTTTTTTTTTTTTTTTTTTTTTTTTTTTTTGTTTTGTTGTTGTTTTTAATGAATTAAGGTGTTGAATTTCCAGCATATGCATGAAAAGATTGAAGAGTAAAACTAGAAGGAATACTGTCAACAGTGAGATCAGTGAGGAGCCTCCTCATACATGTGAAGAGGTTAAAATTATTAACTTAATTTCCCTATATTTTGGCTTAATTTGTGTAATTTCTTGATAATTTAGTTACTTTTTGCAGACTGAATTTACCCAGAAGAGAAAAATCATCAGGAATTTATCCACTCGATTTTTTAGCTATTACAAGGCATGGGAAAACTTTGACAAGGTAATTTTTCTTGGAGTATAAAATTGCATACTGTTATTTTTCTGTGATTGTTCTTGGAGTGTTGGGTAATTGATCTTGGATATTTTCATATTTTCTGTCAGGAAATGTTTGAATTGAATTCGGATATGGCTGTTATTCAGAGTTTGCCGGAATCGGTTGGGTTTTTTCCTGTTGAAATAAACAACCTCAGTAGCTACCTTACTTTGGTAACATTTTTACTAATTTCTTTATTATGTTGTTTTTTTTTTTTTCTTTCTAAGTATTAATTTATTTTATTTTATTTTTATGTATTAGGTGACACAATCACTAGATATTTTGAAATCTTCATACATATTTGCATACTATCACCAAAGACTGCAAGGGGAGAAAGATGTTAACAAGCTGCAATATGAAATAGAGAAATGCTGTATGTCCATTGTTGATCTTGTGAGAAGTTTGTCTGCTGTTGATATGAAGGCGGAAGACGTTAAGAAACTCTGGATCTTACTTGAGAATCAATGACAAGAAATAAAGGATGCAACTTCGACATTAATAGATTTGCTGCAAGGAAATGTGGGGGAAGGTATAATTTAATCAGTCATCACTGGTTTTAGGCTTATTTAATTAAAACATATTTTAAACTGTATACATAATTATTTCAGGATTGTCCAAAGGAGCATCGACTTGAAGGAACAACTTGGTTGGAGAATAGCATTTGTTTAAAACATTGATGGCTGAATTTTGTAATATGTTGTAATTGAATTCGTAGTTGGTTGATTGTAATTGCGCTGGAGAATAGCATTTTTTTGAAACATTATTGCTGAATTAGTTATCCGTTGTAGCCTCTTAATTGAATTCTTTTGCTGGTTTATTGTAATTACGCTGGATTTTGTATCCATTAATGCGATGTTGAAGCTGTAAAGATTTTTTTAATACTTTTCGTTGCTTCATATTTCAATGAATGTGCTTTTGTTCTTACTTACATCTGATGTCAATTTAATTGCATTATTTGGTTTGAAGTTGTCATATTGCTTCGTATGCTGTCTCTTAATTTTGTTCTGCTGGTTGTATAACTAAAGAATCAGTCAACAACCAGGGAATTAAGCTATTAGGTCTTTGAATTCGGTTTTCTGGTCTGATTCAAAGTCTTAAACTTGCCACTCCTGGTTTCAGACGAGCGTGAATACAATAAGAGATATTCCAACTACAAGGTAATGTACACTAGCTGCCTTTGAAAGTTTAAAACTACTGCTTGCTATCACTTGGTAGGGAAATAGAATGGAATTGTTGGCCTTTCTTTTGTCTTCTTTTTATTGTTGCATGCTCATGATTGAGAAATAGGAATGCTTAATCTATCTCCATTTGTTAAATCAATTTAAATATTATTATGAAATCTGTAGCATTAGGCTTAAGCTGTATACCTCTTCACCTCAGCTCCTCTCAATAGCTCCTTGATGCTTTAGTTAATTTTACAGGGTTTTAGCTTTTATAGAAGTTAACAGAATTTTGATTTTTGATAGATTTTTTTTAAATTTACAAGTTGTTTGCATATTTGAATATAGAATCTCAGCCGCGTCGGAACAGCAGCAGCTACCCAGCAATGAGAGCACCCCTTGCCAGGTGCCAGTGGGCCAAATGTCATCAGATGAGCTGTGGTAATGTTTTTATTCATTTATAATATTAGCGAATATCAATTTTTCAATCCAATTATGTCAGTAAAGTCAATATAAGCTTCTGCTATCGTTTTAGCAGCTATGGTGATGGATCATCCAGGGCCAAGCTTACTGTTATTGCATGTTATTGTTGGTCAGGAGGAAGCTTCTGAAGAGACTGTAGAGAGGTTGCAATCGACAGGAAGTAAGCAGGACCTTGCTCTCTTATGGATACACAGTTAGGTTTTTGCAATACAATTGCTCTGTAACACCTCTTGTCAAAGTTGAGGATTCAAGGACTCTGGATGTAGCATATGATATGGACCTAAGTTTCCTGGCAGGACCAGCTAACCGAGGTATGTTTGGATTCTCATTGATATGTTGATTCGTACATCAGTTTGGTGATGTTGGGAATGACATACGGCTATCTGTTTCTGTTTCTATCCATGGGTTTCTTTGCTTAAATAGATTACCTGTCAACATGTTGGTTTCCAATTTGGAGAATTTATACCCTTTTTTTTTTTATTTTTTTTTATTTTTATTTTAGATTATGGGATTTTTTGGGGAAATTGAAAGAAACTCGAGTTTGGTTGTATAAGTTGGATCATTGATTACTACTAACAGCAAATTTTTGTTTTTCTTACCTATAAATTTATAGTATTTAGAATTGTGATTGTTCCTTTTATTAATAAAATGAAAGTCAAAATAGCAATAAAATCTAAGGACACTTGATATTTATCCAATAAAAAAGCATACGTTCTGTATACTGAATGTGATTTTTATCTCTTTATGCATTTGAAAATTTTGATTAGTTTAATTTTGGGGCATCAAACTGTTGACTGTGGTTGATGTTAGTGTTTGATGATAGTTGATTATCCTTTCATTTGCTATGTTTAATGATTGATTTGAGGTAGGCCTTAGTATGATTCATAAGAGTTGAGATTGAGCCTTTGAAATGTTTGTTTTTATTCTCAGTAGTGATGAGGATTATTTTCTTAGTCTTTAATGGTGCAGGTGGGTTAGGATGGTGATTATGGTAGTACTGAGGGTTGGATAATGCCTACATGCCCTTGAGTGATCTGGTAAAGGAACTGGTGGAAATTTATGATCTTTATAATCCTTGAGGGGAGAGATTGGGTATAAGGAAACCAGGAGTTTAGGGTAACACAACTCATGAACCAGTAAATTATGAGCAAGCATCTCAATATGAAGAATGGAGAGCTGCTATGAAAGAAGAAATTCTCATGATTGAGAAAAATCAAACTTGGGAATTACAATATAAACCACCTAACAAAGATGTCATTGGTGTAAAGTGGCTATTCAAAACAAAACTCAGATCCAAATGGCTCAATTTAGAAGCACAAAGCCAGGTTGGTAGTGAAAGGATATTCACAACAATTCGGCATCGATTATAATGAGCCTCCAGGTTTTGTAGTGAAAGGTAAAGAAGATAAAGTATTGAGGCTAAAGAAAGCTCTATATGGGCTCAAGCAAGCTCCACGAGCATGGTATAGTCGAATTGATGGTTACTTTATTCAACGAGGATTTAAAAGAAGTCCTAATGAAGCAACATTATACATAAAAACGGACGGGGCTAATGTCATAATCTTATCACTTTATTTGGATGATCTAATCATTACAGGAAACAATCCAACTATGATAGAAGCATTTAAGCAAGACATGATGAAGCAATTCGAAATGACTGATCTTGGTCTAATGAATTATTTTCTTGGCATGGAGATTAAGCAAACAGAAGATGGAATTTTTATAAGTCAAAAGAAATATGCTGAAAACATCTTAAGAAAGTTTAAGATGGAAAATTGCAAACCAGTGTCCACCCCTTTAGCTCAGAATGAAAAGTTAAGCAAGGAAGATGATTCTGAAGATGCTGATGTCAAACAATATAAAAGCATAATTGGAATTTTATTAAGACCAGATATGATGTATGCAGTAAGCATGCTAGCAAGGTTTATGCAGAAACCAAGCCAGACACACTTACAAGCGATCAAGAGAGTTCTTCGCTATCTAAAAGGAACCTCGGATTATGGAATATGGTACAAGCCCATCAAAAATTCTGAACTAGTTGGATTTTCAGATAGCGATCCGATTGGGCTGGATCCATAGATGATATGAAAAGCGCCGCCATTCGATTTATTGACCTAGAGCCAACCTCCTCCGTTCGTCAACCTCCATGGATGTTGCGCTTCATAAAGGTACGGGAATAGGTTTGGGAATTGGGTTTAGGGCTTGAGGGTTGGGTTTAAGGACAGGAATGCGGTCGCCAGAGATGAATGGGGGAGGTGGTCTCCGACCACTTGAAGGTGGAGGGGGCTGGGTCGGGGGGAAAAGGGAGGGTTAGTGGTTTTGGGGGGTCATGTGCAAATCACGTGGTCGAGTCAACCCCGGAAAACAAGGTTAAAGTCTATTTTCCGAGGAAAGGTGTGGCCTTGCAAAAAAATTTAGATTAAGGTGTGTTTTTGCGAAAAAAAAAAATTATAAGGTGGTTTCCTGCAAAAAGGTGGTTATAAGAGGTGGTTTAATGCAAAATTTCCATAAGGACTTTTACATTATTCCCTTAATCTTCTTTGACCATCATTTATGATTTATACATTAGGAAAAATATAATCATGTGGGATCTAGTTAGATTCGTATCGAACTCTACTTTTCAAATATCAAATTTTTATAATTTTTACAAAAATATATATATATATATATTACTGATATACGAAAAATATATCACACATATATTTTTCTATATCTCATATTTCTAACAGATATACATATTTGTGATATCTTAGATTCTTAGGATATAATAATGTTATCTATTGATAGTATTAGAATATTATCTTGTTATAATTCCTAGTTTTATTAGTGTTACGTTGAGTTGTTATGTATAAATAGTGTATTGATTGATGATAACTAACAATGACAAGTTTTGCTATTAAACCTATGCTCTACCCCAAAACTATCAAGCATAATTACTCGATTGAATAATGTCGTGGCCATCGTATGATGTTAAGAAGTTATTGTCACCCGATGATCTAGGCGTTAAAATACCTTGCAACCATAATCAATTTTTGCCTTGTTCTTCTTCCTCAAAAGATTTTCAAAATTCGACTAATCTTTGAGAACCACGAACGCTTAATTTATCATAATAAGAATGGTGAACAATTATTGAGTTTACGCTATTTACATAGCAAGAAGTACCTCTATGCTAATCCTTTTTGCTGTAGTTGCCTGATTGATATCGTAAATTTTCTGCGTGACAGTTATTTTGATAAAGGCATGTATTTTACAATTGAAGAATTGAGGCCAGAGATAGAACGTCTTAACAACGAGGCATGGGATAAATTACAACAGTTCAAACAACAAGAGGATACAGATGATGTTGAGATGATATATGATTACAAAACCACTTTTATCAATTTAACTCGTAACAAGTTTTGTAATGCAGACGAGTTTAGAGCGTGGACCGTTGCCGGTAACCATGTCTATCGCTATAGAGGATCAGTTATAAAGGGATTGGTAAAGGTTATCACTGAAAAGGAAGAGCTCGACCCGTTAAATTTTTTGAAGCCGTGGACATTCGATAACAACGCTGATAAATATCTTTTTTGGAATAAGTTACCGAATATCAACTATATTGATAAAACTTGTGCGATTTGTCTTGAAGAATTGTTAAGGTCGGACATTCAAATGTATGATTGCGAGGCTTATTCTAATCGTAATATTCGTAATTGCTTGTTGGCAGTTGAAGAGTCGCTTGGATCGATTGTGAAGTTGCCGTGCAACTTGCATATGTTTCATGAGCCTTGTATTCTCAAATGGCTTTATGAAAATCCATTTTGTCCAATGTGCCACATTCATATTGATGTGCCGTATCGTATTAGTCCAAATTTGAGATTACAAGATTTGTGATTTATAAAGAAATATTACAAGTTTCATTTGTCCTATAGGTCATACAAAGTATATGATATCAATAAAAATTTCTTTTATCTTTGTATTGCACTATTGCTGTACAACATACTTTTTTTTTTTTTTTTTTTTTTTTTTTTTTTTTTTTTTTTTTTTTTTTTGCGCTATACTTGTGTTAGTGGCCTGCGTAAGTGCCTAGTGTAAATAATTTGAACTTAAATTTTTTCTTACTTGAGAGATACATATTGTAGTATTTATATATGAGCGCATTAGTGCATAGGTATGTTAATAATGTAATCACAAATGCTAGATTCAGTTTAAATGATTTGAAAAACAAAAGTAACATTCATTAATATGAACAGAATCAGAATGCAATTGACAGTAATTGACATCTTTATTCAAACATAAAATCACACCCATTAAATACTTTTCTGTTTAAAACATTGATTTTAGAAGATTGCTAGTGCTATTACTAGAGACTACTAGGACTGATACTTCATATAGTATTAAGCAGCTTCTTAACACCTTAGAGGTGTCCACCCTCAAACTTGAAACCCTGAGGCATCAAACCCGGATTGGTTATACCTCCTTTCGAATCCTCCATCATTGGTGCTTGATGATACTGATTCATCACGGCGAAATTAAAAACCCCCATCCTCTGAGACAGATTAGAAAAATGGGAAACATCTCGACTACCTTCCAAATCAAATTCATTCATCATATGAACCTCATTCATGAACCTGAACTTGTAGCTCTGAGAAACATCCACATTCGCAACCTTATCCTCCCCTGCTATGAGATGGCTGCTATTGCTCATCATCCCTAGCACAGGATTCTCAAAATCGCGAACATTATTGTCCCAATAATCCATATTCCCAATGGTACTAGACCCCGAAGAATTGCAACCTACATCATTGCTCAAATTTTGATTAGTGTCTAACTGATCAATAACAACATTACCTGCTTGACAGGATGAGTATAGCAAAGAGTTCTCTGTTAGCTCCTCGGCTTTCTTAGCAACATTCTTCCTAAGTTCCATAAGACTCGCCTTGAACTGTTCGAGTTCACACAATCCCATCTCATCAACAGCAGCTTCTTCCCACCAGTTTCCACACCCTTCATTTGTATCACTTGACTGACAGTTCTTCTCATCATCAGCAGGCTCACCCACCTTTTTTTTCTCCACAACATTACGATTCGTAGCCCTCTTTTTCTCATCAGTCTTTCTCTTGATCTCATCGCGCTGTCTGTTCTGCTCATCCACCATCAAATCAAACCCAGCAGGCTCATCATAGAAGGACCCAAGATTCAGGTAACGACGAATGATGTTGTCAGAGTTTGGATGACCAAAGCAGAACAGCTTGCCCCTCTCAGAGAAAGTCAAGACTGCCATTTCCACCCCACATAGTGCACATAACTCGCTTGCTTTCTTGAACAACCCTAGACGTCTTTTCGAGAACGTAACATGTTTTCTAGTTTGGTCTGCTATTCTCTCTATACGGATCTTCCTTCTTCCATTGCTTCTCGTCCTGATTACTTCCTTCTTACCATCCTCTGTCTCCTTATTGTTGGCCATTAATAATGATGAAATATGATTGAAAAAAAAGAGAGAGCTGTTTGTTATTATTACTTAGGACTAGCTTAATTATTAATTTTACAATGTCATTAACTCATTTTATATAATGTATCACATTAGAAGATCTCATCAAAGAGAATAAGGAGCATCCTGTTATTGATTACGTAATATTTTCCATATAATTCATTCAAGATATTTGGGATTTTTTTTGGAAAAAGATTTTATTATTGCATAATTATTTTCAGTATCTTGTTTAAAAATAAAGTTGCTAAATTAGTTATGATTTGATGAGTAGATAGATCATGGATGGATGGTAATTATACTCATATATTGGGTGATTATATATGTTGATATTTTAGTCTTCAAAATTATCTGCTGAATATTTCTATTTTCCCTGTGAAGATCAGTAATAAAAGATGTATGTGGACTCTTCACTTAAATGTGCAACTAGTGAAAATGTGAAATTAATTTTAAGCGCCCAATATGGATGGTCAGGATGGTAGATCAATCTAAACGGTAGTAAAAGTCAAACCGTGGAAAAACAAAAGGGATGAAAGTCAATAAGAGTGTTTGGCAATGTAGCATTTAATGGCACACAATTACACATAGCATTTGAGTATATTTATCACACCTTATTAGATGCATCATATATCAACGGATAAAGATCACATATACCTTTTGTCCATAATAAGTCCATACTTTGTATATAACAAATACGAAGTATAAGGTCTATTCAGTGAATTTTTCTTCTAATATATGGTTATATATTAAGTAATTTTTTTTCATTTTAAATTAATGATTTATGTGGTACATATCCTAATGAGGATTACACAGTCAATGAAGTATAATTAGGACTTAAGAGCTAGCTATTGTTCATTTTATTTCTTTAATCGGTATCTGAAAGTTCAAACTTTTGTCAAAAAAAAAGTTCTTGGTCAAAAAAAAGTTCAAACTTTGTCCCTAAATTGTTCATTTAAAATAAAATAAAAAAAAAACATATCATTTTCGAAGTGTGAGTACAGTATTACGTTTTAAAATAGTGTAGCCAAGGCACAAGGTTAATACCCTAAAATTTAAAAAATACTTTATATAAAGAAGAGGATATATATATCAAGCAAAGGATCGGATATACAATAACGGGCAAGATATAGATATAAAACTTTTTTTTTTTTTAAAAAAAAAAAAAAACTCTGATTATATTCTAAACAATCGTTGACAAAATCTTCTAATAAAATCATTTAACTTATTCTAACACAGAAATGGTTTAAGATTAGACTCAGTCCAAAAGATCATTTACGTTAAATCTCATCTGCAGCCTCTTTTCTCAAGGAATGGATGTCACTAATCCCAGACTTTTTTAGAAAACCATAGGAGCAATGTGCTCAACCACCTCTCCAAACATTCTCGAGAAGAGATTTAGGCTACCAGAGACTGCCGAGAGGATAATAGAGTACTCACAATGACAGTGCATTAAAATGAAGAGAATATGCCTGAGGATGAATCCTTCGACACTTTCAAAACATTTTTATTGGAAATCACTGATACGGACTACTGATACTACTTGTGTAGAGATGACAATAAAATCGAGAAAAAAGTTGTTCCTGTAAAATTTTAAAACAAAACTATATTTGATTCAAGCTATGCTTGATTTGTATCTCATCTCAACATATGAAGCAGATCAACCAGCAACTATATGGACCTGTGTCTTGGTATGCCTCTCAAAGCACAAAACTTTTATAAAAACCAGATAAAAGCAGAAAATGCATTATGAACTATGAAGGTCCAAATGAAACATAGTTTCATGAGCGATACTTGAATCCATGTAACAAGTTGACGGCAGTATCTTCAAACAAGAAACGAAACAATTAACACAACCTATTAACCACATTCACCAGCGCTTTACATCCTCTATGATTCATCCAATTGATCCTGCATATATATATATATGAAACATGGTTAGACAAACTAGGATTCCCAATTCTATTAGTTGCAGATTATTTAGCAATATACACAATTGTTGAAGATAAATTTACACTAATATACTTTCGTATACTCGTAACCAATAATGAAGCATGTGAAAGTAGAGTTTAGCATAGCTGTACAGACCTGGTCTGATGTCCAGAGGGTGAGGTTGTCCCTCAGAAGTTGCATGATAAGAGTGCTGTCCTTGTAAGATTCTTCACCCAAAGTATCCAGCTCTGCTATGGCTTCTTCAAATGCCTGTCAATATTTATAAAATATAGCGAATTATTATTAGATACACTACCACATGGAAACTGTCAAATTGAAAGTATCAATATATAACCAATTTAAGGCAACATCTAGAAATAAAACTGATTAATATAAACAGGCATCCACAAGCTAAGCTAAAATACTGAAAATACATTCAAGGTTCTCAATACAAATATCAAATCATTACACATGCAATTGGCTCCAATTTGGTGACCAAAACTCACAACAAAATTAATTTCATAGAGAACAAAATTAATTTCATAGAGATATTTACATTCAAAGATCTCAATTCATCAAGTCGAAAACCCTGCAAATGCATCCCAAATAACCATTCGTATACATATAAACCAAACATAAGTTAAGCCATTTTTCAGGTTATGAAAGCTATGGCATCTATACAACTTTCATACAAATAGACAAAAACCAGCTAACAGAGAGCACAATACCATCTTAACATCAGAAAATCAGAAACTACACCCATTGATGCAACAAACAGTTAGAAAGGTGAGAGTGGGAAGAGAGGCATCTTCGTCATATAATGTTCTGTTTATCAGGCACTTCAGGATATTTATATGACTGACGAAATAACTCTAGCAACCAGATAATTCTCCTAAGAACAATAAATATTTAAGTTATATACATGGGGATTAGCTTAATTACCTGTTTGGCCATGCTACAAGCTTTATCAGCAGAATTGAGTATCTCATAGTAAAACACTGAGAAGTTGAGAGCAAGACCCAATCTGATGGGATGAGTTGGTGGCAAATCTGTAAGAGCAATTTCCTGGAAGACGAATTTAAAAAAAGTCAGATAAAAAGCTCAATACCATACTTGCTACTTAAAAGACGTCAAAGCCAAAACCACAGTGGCGAAGAAATATCTTCTGAATTCCAGACAGCGATAATCAGATTGAAATACATGAGAAAATAGCCACAGGAAAGCTAGACTGGATACTTCATATTTTTATCTGCATATGCAACCCCTACTATTGAAACATGTCAACAGATCAACAACATACAATCTCTCAGATCCAAACAGCATAAACCCATACACCTCCAGAACCCCTTTATTTTATACCACCACAGAGATCAATTAGACATGTGCAAGACAGATCTGTCAAGCCAAAGCCAGAGAAATATATGCAACTCATATTTTTTCTTGACACAGATTTCAAAATAATATGCAAAGACATTGATGACCCAATAAACACTCCTACACAAATCTTATTTCTAAAGAGTCAATGACTGAAGGCTATAATCCTGGTAGCAAGGATCAATGGTTACATCACAAACCCTCCATATCTGCTTTCTGCTGATCATAACACTCCTAAGACGCCAATTCAGCTAAACTTGCAGATTTTTAGTACTGAAAGAGGCCTTCAAGATAGACTCTAATCAAATTATGCCAACAATTCCAGAAAAGCGATAATCAAATCCGTTACTCAATAATCAATACTGCCTCACTCTATCCTTGCACTCCACTTCCAAGATAAAACGAGCGTGAGCTAGTATACTACCAGTACATTAGTATTTAATACGGAAACAAATCTTTGAATTAAAGTTCATCTAATTCCTGAGAATCAACAATCCTGTTCAAAAAATACCTCACTTCAATCTAGCTTTCAAAGCCATTAAATCAAAATATTCTTCTCACCAACATTCTCATCCTTATTCTTCATTTCAACTACAGTACAATATTCAGCCAACACATATTGTATCCACAACACATCAATATTCCTATTAAACTGCAGGAATGTTCTCAAATATCCAAAATAAATCCAAATATTCCAATTCAAACTGCAGAAACTTTCTCAAATATCCAAAATACATCCAAATCCCTATTAAACTGCAAGAATTTTCTCAAATATCCTAAATATACATCCTATAAAACTGCAGGAATTTTCGCAATTATCCAAAATACATCCAATATATCCATAATATTCAAGTATCAAATCTCAGTCATTCCATCAATATACTCTTTTCAGTAACTAATCAAACAGCATTAATCACTCATTCAGCCATTGTTAGCAAGAATCTCAGTTATTCTTCCATACCTCAGCATATAAAGCAGCAAAATCAAGCATAAATTCAAAGATTCTATCAAAAGAATAAAGTATTACACAAAAAATAACATATACAAATCGAATTAAAACTTTTAGGTCAAAATCAATTCAGACAGATCTCCGCAAAATCGAACATCTAAACCCTAAAAAAACGGCAAAAAATCAAAAAAATTAAAAGAAAAAGCACACAAACCTGAGCAGCTTTGTAAGCATTCATAGTATCTTCAGCAGCAGTTTTCCTTTCATCACCAGATTTAAACTCAGCCATATAACGATGATAATCTCCCTTCATCTTCAAGTAGAAGACTCTAGATTCACTAACAGAAGCAGTAGGAGTGAGATGAGAATCAAGAAGCTTGAGAATACAAGCACAGATATCAGAAAGCTCAGATTCAACTTTTCCACGGTAATCCCTAACAAGAGCGACATGGTCGTCGTTCTTGCGACCTTCTTCTTTCTGCTCAATGGAGGAGACGATGCGCCAAGCAGCACGAAGAGAACCGATGACGTTTTTGTAGGCGACGGAGAGGAGGTTGCGCTCTTCGACGGTAAGTTCGCTGCCGGAAGAGGTGGTGGTGACGACGAGTTTGTCCATGTATTTCGCCATTTCTTCGTAGCGTTCAGCTTGTTCGGCAAGTTTCGCCATGTAAACGTACTGTTCTCTGGTAAGGTTGTCTGGAATCGCCATTGTTGAGAGGTTGAAGAAGGAGGAGGAGAGAGAAAATGGTGGTTTTTTTGGGGGGGGGGGGGGGGGGAAAGGGGGCGAGGAAGAAGAGGAGGTTTTGGTTTTATGAGAAGGGTGAGAAGAAGAATCTTGGAATGTGGGCCGTTTTTTAAGTATGAGGTGGAAATAGAGATATTAAAGGGGAAATAAAATATTGTCAAATTGATGAAATTGTTAAGCAAGTTGTGTTGCATATGAAGTAGAAAATATCACAAAGGGGTGGTGAATTTGATGATTGAGGGATGTGCAAATGTGTAGGTGGATAATTTTAACAGTGTTTGTGTTTTTTTTTTTATTATTATTATTATTATTATTTATTCTAAATGGAAATATTATGGGAGTATATAGATTATTTAGGCCCCGTTTAGTTTACTTGATTTTTGTTTATTTGATTTGATCTGATCTGATTGTCTGATTTGACCATTCTTTGACTTGTACAATAAATCAATCTTTGACTTTAAATGTACAATAATCTATAAGGTAAAAATATATCAAGTGAGATTTTATGTGATTTTTAATAATGTGTATTTAACTATTGATTAATCCGTAATTTTCATAACTTTTTTCATTACGAAGTTAAAGATATCCAGCGATAAAAACAACTACACATAAAACGATGATCTGTTCTGAACTTATTTTTCCTGATCTAAACTTATTTTTTTCCTGATATCCAGCGATTGAGGACGGTGAAAAAATTTCAATGCATAGATTTGATTTTTTACAATTAAAAATTTTAGATCAATTTCACAATAATTTTTCACTTCGTGGTAAATATATATATTGATTTATTTACAAGACTATAAAGATTAATTTTATATAAATTTATTTTTGCTAACATGTTTTATTTATCCATTTTGATTAGATGGAAGAGATATGGGTGTGAACGAAGTTGGTGATTCTATCAAAATAGAAGATAAATAGTATACATGTTTTTAATATTTTTTTTATAATATTTTTATCTTTTAAAAAACAACAAATAATGATTTAGGATTTAAATTATTTAAAAATAAAAAATATCTTTTCACATTAAAGATTTTATCCTAATATGTAACCGATAAAATATTACATTTACAATTATTATTTTTGAAAGATATCATATTTACAATTTAATCATATTTTTAAATCCAATTGTTATATAATTAACAACCACAATAAAATACAAAACAACAATAAATAAAGTCGCGTTAAAAATTACATTTAAAAAAAAATTTGTAATAGGCAATAACACTTTAATTAAAATATTATGTGTTTTTTTGTCTGAAATTATTAGATAGTAAAATAAATCAAATAATTAAAAAAAACATAGATTCGATACAAAAATATATTTTCTTGAGATTTATATATGAAAAAACCGTGCATGGCACGGGATCTAACCTAGTTATAATCTAAGGCTATCCTTATGTTAATAAAAAAACAAAAACTTCTGAAAATTTTAATTACAGTAAAAGAGTTTCCTATAACTATCAATACCACACAGTGACACAATACAGAATCGACCAACATCAAACTAATTAGGAGAAATCCCCTTTATATTGCAAGATTAGCAACTGTACAATTAGTAGAGCAAGAAATTAAATGTAGACTCTATAGAATTATTTAGGTGTAGTTGGCAGGTTGATTATTATTTAGATGTAACTATGTATGTAATAAACTAATACGGAGTAACTAATAATTAAAGCACCAATTTTGTAAGTTGCATTGTAATATAAGTAAATCGTGTTCATTAATCATATATTAAAAGTACAGTGTAAATCGCATGCATATATTAACTTGTTTTTAAACACAGTACAAGTCCAAGTATACAGGAAAATCATCATCAAAATCAAAATCATGCTTCATTCGTTTAAAAAAATAATTAAAAAAAAAACCTCAATTATAAAATTACCGAAATAATCAAATGAATTGCCCTAAATTGTACCACAAATCTTGCTTATAAATCTAGATTAAACATAAATCATACATTAACCGAATTCCGGCAAAAAGGACAAACATTATTTTTATACAGCCATCTAAGTATACAAGGCTCATGAAACACATGCTCGCAAGGCAACTTCCCTAGAGATTTTGACCACTTCTTTATAAAACTAACAGCCTTATAATCTTCGCCTTCTTTGCTGTCCGTGGTTTTCAATTTTTGTAGACATATACCACACATATCCTCTCTTTTCAAAAACGCACCAACATCATCATCATCAATACTAAGGCTTTGCAACCCCTTGATAACTAGTATTTTCTCCTCAAAGACACGGTCATTATTGGCAGCAACACACGCCTCGAACTCGTCTTCATTGCAAACTCGATCAGAAACAATACGATCAAGCCTTATATCAGGAATTTCAATCTGCTTTAGAATATTACCTTCATGTTCGATACTTTGTCCTCCTTGTTTCTTAAGAGATTCAACTTCTTCCCATATTTCGTACCTTAAAGTATTCAACTTTTCCATCAACCAATCACCAACAAAAATGTTTTTCTTAGAGGCTACAAGATCTTTAACGATATCTACGTAACACAATATGCAAAATGGGTTAATCATTAGACCTTTCTTTGGAGGTAATTTTCGTTTGATCACCATTCGTCGACCATTAGTATGATAATAAACTAAGTTTTCGTAGTAATCGTAGTTTAAACTAACTTCGAATCTTGTAGAGGAAGTACACGAGTCATCGCCTGGTGTGGGATTGATTATTGTATAATCGTCATGGCTACAAGGAATTACGATACCAAGATTGTGAAGCTCTTCATACCAAGCGATTAGACCTCTTTTTCCTTCCATACTGATTAACCCTAGAGAAATTTTGAGGAGAAATAGTGTATGTCTAGTTTAGGTTTTTTAATTATCAAATTATTATGTGCAAACAAGAATTAAACCCGTATATATACACAATCTAGATAGCTCATGTCCTAAGCTTGGTAGTATTCCTAGGTAAATCGGTACAATTTAGGAAACTATTGTACGGAGTAGTAACTAACTGATAAAAAAACTTTATGCATATACTATTCTGTCAATAAAATAAAATAATTAAATAAACAATTAAATAATACAAACCGCCCTACAAAAGTACGTAATGTATGGGCCGGGGTTTTTTCAGAATTTCTGGTACTCCTTAATTGTACCTTAATTCATTAAGCTAATTACATCCAACTTTTTTAATCTTATGCCTACCCCATTATGTATAAGTTTCTAGTTTTGTAAGGTGAAGGAAAGCTAAATACCTCTATCTAATGAGTTTACTGAACTATACAATCTCCTCTGTGAAATTTTATGCACGTTTGGTTTAAAGTTGGGTGAAATTCTATCCATGGGTTGCCACATTTTTATTAGAGGTGATCATTGGGCGGGGCGGCTTCGGACTTTTCCAAGGTAAGAAAAATCAACCCATTTTTCAGGACGAGTCAAATTTTGAGCCGAAAAGTTTGTGCCCAAACCCGTCCAAAATGGCTGGTTCGTGCGGCTCTTTGGGCCATTTTCATTCGGACCTGGCAAATTATAAAACCAACTAAATATGCATATATAAAACCGTCTTCCCAAGCCTGCCCAAAATTTTTGAAAAATTGGACCGTGCTAAAAATTTCTGCCTAAAATCCAAAACCCGTCCAAATTTGGGCCGGGCCAATGGGCCGGTCCACCTTTGATCAGCTCTAGTTTTCATCCCTAGTATATCATCCATACTAAGGTACGATCCTATAGAACAAAATATGTTCAAGTAAGGTTGTACATCAACTATTCTAGTATAAATCATCTAAGCCAATAATCAACTATGATGATCAAGCAATCATGTTATAAAACTGCAAATCACAAGGACTATTAAAAAATATATATACAATACGTACCATAAATGTAAAATACATATAATCACAAAGTTTAATTAAAAGAACAACCCAGTATTTTTATTAAAAGGTTGGATTTTTATTTTCCATTTTTCCTATAATTAATTAAAACTAGTATGATCAAAGAAGTCAACTAATTTTTATTTTTTTTGACACACACACACAAAAAAAAAAAAAAAAAAAAAAAAAAAAAAGCAATCACAACCCAATTCCAATGCTTGCATCTATTTATCACTTATTACGATATTACATCAATCTCCGTAACACAATCAGTTTTGCATCCATTTGAAAGCCCAACTCAACTTCATCCGCTTCAGCTATCATCATTTCTATATTTTGCTGATGGCTGTTGACAATTATCAAAACAAATATAGATAAAATATCAAATTAGACGCCTTATATGAATCTATCACAATCAAATTAAAGCATGCAAAATCAAGGTGAACAAATTCCAAAAATCTATATAATTTCGCATATTTAACGGTTGTTTTTAGTCTTTTACAACACTTTACCATCATCCTCCTAAACCCCAATACTCAAATTCTATGAATTTTTTTTAAATTACCAATAATTAACTTATTCGGTAAATTAATTTTCCAAAGGACTCCAATATGGCTACTAACATTTCATATTGTGTTTTTTATATATCACGAATAACTAATACTCATATACTTCGTATACAAATAGTATAGCAAAAAAAAAAAAAAACAAAAAAAAACAAAAAAAAATTAAGTAGCCCATTAAACATAAAATTGATAAATATTAATTATCGAAGTGTTTGATGATTACCCCACATTTCATCCTCCCCACCCAATGCAATTAATATCGTCAAAGTGAAATGAAAGCATAAATATAAATCAAATAAAAGCATAAATGAAGTGTTTCCGTTACCGTGATTATCGATCAGTTGCCATCAACTCCTGGCCTCGTAAATGATCGAATCATCCAACTGAGTCTGATTGGAAAAAAAAAAAAGGAAATGTTGTGAATTGGTAATGGGAAAGATTATTTTAATCTGTTGAGAGTTAGTAATTCTTACAATACAATTAGTAAAATAAAAATATACCTTGGTTGTATGGTTGCAAGCTCCATCATTTTCTGTGGTCTTGTATTGTTTGAAAATCCATCTCAATGCAGGGAACATGTGAGATTTTGTGCCATTCAGATCCAAAATGTGAATAACTATTATCAGAGTTCGTAAGTATCTTGCTTGAGCTAACATATTCCAACTCGAGAATTCACCACTCCATACATTTGTTGTACTATATCATCTTTCAAAGCTTTTGCTTTTTTCCTCTTTAAAATCGAATAATACAAGATGACGACAATTGAATGTAGTGAATGATGTAGTATCAGCTTTTAGCTTCCCAAATGAACAACTCTTCTTTGAAGATATGTATTGCAAGATCATGCCCTAAATCGTGCATCTTGCATTTCCATACTTCTCCTTTTGCGCTCTCCTCTGTCCAATTATCCTCCTCTAATTGTAAGAATGAGATATTCAACAAAGTTTGGAAATAGTCTTCCCCCATCTTTTCCATTGTCAAAGTTGAGTTGCTTGTTTCATGTAGGGTGAGGAATCCCTGAGAAATCCAAAGATCAATGAGCTCATTCTTATCCATTATGTGGTCTTTGGGGAAGGTCGCACAGTAGGCAAAGCATTGTTTCAAAGAAAGCGAAGGCAAATGCTGATAGCTCAAAAACAACGACGGTAAAATGTAATTTGGATCATTTTCCGACGAAGTAGCCCATACTTCATTATTCTCTATCGATTCCCAATATTGTATCCTTTCCTTCGATTGAAGTAAACCTCCCATAGTTGTTATTGCCAAAGGAACACCGTTACACTTTTTAACAATCCTATGCCCTACCTCCTTATGAGAAGGAGTAGGAATATTGACCTGTTTTTCAAATAATGTCCAACTATCCTCGTCTGATAATCCTTTCACGAACCCCAGCACTCGTTGCAACCTTTTTACTACGAGTGGTAACCAAAATCACACTACCTTGACGACGACCCTCAATTGGTTTTTCAATGAATCCCATAAGGCTTTGTCTTCTTTCCAAACATCATCAAGTACAAGCAAGAACCTTTTGTCTTTCAACTCTTTTTCAAGTTCTTCCCTAATTGCTGCCATGTTAGTCAAGTCGCATTTCTTTGATGAAAGCAATTCAACCATTTCCTTCAAAATTCTTTCAACATTGAAATCCTCAGACACACATACCCACATTTTGTTATCAAAATGTTTTGCAACTTTCTCTTCGTTCTGGTATAGAGCTCTTGTTAAAGTTGTCTTACCAAAACCTGATTATTGAACAATAACAAAATTCAATAACATAATAATGAGGATTTGATAATATTGTAAGGATAAAATATTGATCTTTATTTACCAAAAATAGAATAAATCACAACCTTACAACGTTAGAAAGAGAATAGAGAAAAAATAGTATAGTGAACTATTAATCTCGTGAAGAAAAGTAATATTTGCTATTTTATGTCATTTGCATTTTTGTTATTATTTTATTTTCTTTTTTATATGTTATTTTATTAATCGGAAATTCTCCATATAAGAGAAGTAGACTAATTTATTTCCTATCTCCCATAGCGAGAATAAAATCTAAAATTTTCATGTCTTACCACCCAGTCAAACAGGCACTTCAGTAGTCATAAAACCTAATAACTACCTGTTTTTTAGTTGTCACATTCACCAAATTGATAGATACACATTACAACTTTTTATCTTATTCACTAGTATACATTTTCCAAGCAAGCTTACGACTTAAATATATCAGTGATAAATTTTATATGCATTAACTTTATTTGGCATCATTTTTTTTTTTACTTAGGCCTTGTTTACTTCACCTTTAAAAAAAAAAGTATTTAGTAAAAATAATTTCATTTCAGTTATATAAAATCTATTCAGTAAAATTAATTTCAGTTCAGTAAAAATAAGTTCAGTTTAGTAAAATTCAATTTTCTTAAAGAAGAATTATAATAGAAAATCAGTAAAAATAATTTATGTTCAACAAAAATAATTTCAGTTCAATAAAATAGATTTTTTTGTTTTTTGAATCGCTAATACTTCTCAATCTCTTTCAAGAGTTCCAACTACTTCAATTTAGAGTCTCACAAAATCTTTGATTCAATACAAAATATACTTAGCTTTGGTAAATCTTTTCTCTATCTCTCTCTAGCGCTCTCTCTCTCCCCCAAAAAACCCTACCGTCTCCCTCAAAATCTCTCCGGCCATGAGGCTCGCCGGCGGGTGTGCGGCTCACCGCCCATGCCACAACGTCGGCGAGCCTCTGATCTACCTCCTTAGGGTGTTTTTTTTCTATTTTCGCTTTGGTTTTTTGTCCGGTCGACCTAGCTTTTTGTGCCGCTCCCCCTTTTCAGCCGCCGCTATTCCTCACCGGCCTTGTAGCTGGCTTGCCGCCACTCTTCTTTTCAGCTTCCCCGCCGTGCCTCTGCTCCACCGCCTTGGGCGTCGTCGCGACGTTTTGCAGGAGAACGGGGAGGGAGAGTTATCTCCCTCTGAGTCCCTCGCGTAGGGCCGTTCTCAGTCTGGTGTTTCCAGCCGTCGTTACCACGGTTCAGGGGTGTGTGGGGTTTGGGCTTCTCGGGCGGGTCCCTGCGGGTCGGGCTTTCCTGTACGGTGGTATGTGGGTTGGGTTGGTGAACCTCGGTGCTTGGATGGTGGTACTCGGTTTGGCTGCGGGGTCATTTGCTAGGGTTTCGTTTGTAGTTCTCGTTTTTAATTTTCTTTCTGTTTTTTATTTCAGTCGGTGTGTGTGTGTGTTGTTTTTTCGGGTTTGTTATTTTTTCTTCTTGTGTGGTGCGTTTGTGTTCTATGGGGTGTGCAGATCGGTATGCCAATCTTCTGGTGTAGGATTTGAGCCGGGTTTTTTTGTTTGATCTTCTTTTGGCTTGGGCTGAAGGGTTATGCTTCCAAGCTGGAGTCCGTGTTTGAATCGGAGATTGTATTGTCAATGGTGAAGTGTACGACACCAATTTTGATTTCAGGTCGAGGAGTACAGGATTCTGAGTCAATGAAGGTTCACGTCAGAAACTACAGCTTATTGCCAGACCCCCTTGCAAGAGGCTGCATAGGACAGCGTTATATGAGTCAAGGGTATTTCAGAAAGTCATTTTGCGCATGCAATTGTAGTTTATTTTATTCCGAACTTGAAATTGTTTCATTTGTCTTTGTATTGTTCGATTACGATTTCTTATGTAAGTGTCGTATGGCTTATTATTAATGAATTTTAATCTTCCCCCTCAAAAAAAAAATACAAAATATACTTCTTTGTTGTCTCATATCACAACAATATCTTTTTATTAAAAAATCTATTGTAAAATTCCTCCTAAATTATATGCTATAATAAATCAAACTTGATTAAGATGAGGGAGTATAAACGTCCAAGAGAGCAAAATCCAAGAGGGAGTATAAACGTCAAATACATGTATAGATATCATATGTTTAAAGAGTATATTGAAGTATTATTTTTAAAAAAATAAATATCAATTTTTTTTGTAGAAAATATCTTAGGTGTAATATCTATATATAAATATACTAAAGTAGCAACCGCTGACGTCATCTTTCTCCCAAACCTGTACATATGTCGACTTATTATGAAAAATTTTCCCGCCTAAAAGTGTATGACTTATTTTTGAAAAAAAAAATAAAAATTATCATGTGATAGTTTAAAAACATTGTATCTAAACCAATCATTTAAAGTTACAACAGTAAACTTATCATTTGTTTTTGTATTTATCCCAAGTTACTACACATTTTACATAAATCAATAATTTAAATTAATAAAAATAAGCTGACTACAATACTATTTTCCTAAAAGGTAGGATATTAACGGATACTTCGAATTCATATTAATAATTGGTTTGCTTTTGAATAATGATTAATCATATTGTTGGGGTTGCTTGTTAATACAAGAATTTTGATTTTTTTTCAAATCAGAATATCTTCTTAATACAGAAATTTTGTTTGTGTTTTTTTTTAAAAAAAATCACCAATCTTAATATTTTGATATACTATTGAACATGTTGTTGATGATACTTTTTATTTGCTTTCAAAGATTGATAAATTCGAGGGCGTTGTTTAACAATCCCCTTAGTAATACTTAACAACATAGGCTTATGATTTTATCTAGGACAAAAATGTGAAAATATTAAAGTAAAATTAACATTAATTACCCGATTAATGTGTGATTTTGTCATAGATTACAAACTTAATACGAAGTACTAATTTAAGTAATATATTAATTAGTTATCTAACGCCTCGCTCGAGAAGATTATTTGTAGAGTATATGCAAGTTCAACACTACAATTTTATTTGTTAAAATCGTGCATCGCACGGGGCTAATCTAGTATGCTTATTATATGGGGGATTTATCAATAACTTTTTCAAAATATAATGCAAATTTTTTTCAAATAAAAAAAAAGTATATGTCACTTTAAATTCCTTTTTTAGAAATAAGAATTCTTGCAAAAAGTAACAAAACATTTTAAATTTAAAAAATAACACATCATATGAGAAGTTAAAATTTTCTTATTTTCAAGTAAAATATTGTATAGTATTTAAAAATTCAACTACCAATATCTAAGGTGTTATTATGGTAATCATATTATCTTTCAAAAAAAATATATGGTAATTATATTATCATATACTAGTTTTTAATATCGTAAAATGCACGGATTTATAAAGTGAGATTTATTAATAATAATAGTAAATTGAAATTGAATGACTTATGTAACAATTTTTTTAGTTCAGTTCAGCTCAGCTCAACTCATTTCAGTCAATGAAAACAGACCCTTAGTATATAGATAGTTATAGATTAATTTGTTTATAATATAATAGTATCACTTTCATTGGTGACGAGGACATTAGTTTCAATGCTAAAATCTCATCAACTTAGTTCAAAAAAAGATTCTATAAGATAATAATATAGTAACAAACTTTGGATTAGGTTATATAAATTAGTTTTGAATATTTTTTATTATATGTTGTAAATGGAAGGAATTATTTTGAATGTAATAGTATATAGTATCATAAACTTAATATGAAAAACAAAACAAGCAAAATAAATTTCAAAAGAACTTTGCACTTTAAAATTTACCTCCAAGCCCAACAATGGCAATGGTGAAGAGGTGTTCCTTATCATTTTCTGGACTACACATCATTTCGAGCAATTTTTGCTTATCATCCTCCCTCCCTATAACCTCAATAGCAATTGCATTTTTCCGAATAATCTCCAGGTTTTCCCTCCCAGCATTGCTAGTGGTAGGCACACTCTTGTCTAGCAGCTTTACTTGTTTGAGGCCTATTCTCTTAGCCTCCTTGTCTAACTCATCGAACTTGGAAAGAATCTCAAGTACCTTGTGAGTCATCCGAAAGCGGAAAACTAAAGGGTTATTAGAGGGAGAGAAGAAATTACACACCTTTTTCTTACGCATGAGGTTCTCACCCAACTCAATATTCCTGCGTATAATTTCATAGTCGTAGTCATCCATTACATTAGCAGCAAAATAAGAGACATTCTTAACTTTTTGAAGCCAACGGTCAACACCTGGATTATCATTAGCACTTCCTACACCTTTAAGCACAGAAACAGGAATAAGATTAGTTTGCATATGATAAACTGGGTAAGAATTTAAAACTGATTTGATTAAGGTACACCTCCCTGCAAGGTTCAAAAGCTTTGCTTGCCAACCCCTAATTCTATCCATAGATTTATCAAGAAGACCAAAATAGTGGGAAGGTTTGAGCTTGTTTGGACTAATTTCAATACCTAAATACTTGCCAAAAGAGATTGAACATTTGAAACCAAAAAAATTGGCAGTATCATTTCTTATCAAATGATTCATACTAGGGGGAAAAATCATGGAAGATTTAGCTTGATTCAGCCTTAGACCAGATATATCACCAAAAAGATTTAACACATTTAACATCTCATTGATATTTTCCTTAGAGGAATTACCAAAGAGAAAAACATCATCTGCGTAAAAAATGTGAGACATATGAATAGAAGAGGTGAGTCTAATTGGTTTCCAAAGCTTCCTACTAACATGTTGCTCAATCATGATAGACAATCTCTCCAAGCATAACACAAAAATATAGGATGATAAAGGATCACCCTGCCTTATACCACGAGAAGGATTGAAAGCTTCACATATTTCGCCATTCCACAAAACAGAAAGGCTAGGAGAAAAAATACAATTCAGGATCAATTTACTCAAATTTTCAGGAAAGCCGAAGAAATTCAAAGTATTTTCAATAAAAGACCACTCTAAGCTATCATATGCTTTTGTAAGATCAAGCTTGAGAGCACAAATATTTTTTCCTTTCTTTTCTTTTTTAAAGACATGAGAAATCTCCTTCACCACAATAATATTATCCTCAATTCCTCTACCAGGGATAAAACTTGATTGAAGAGGATTGATAATTTTTGTCAGAAACGGTTTTATTCGATCAGAGATTAACTTGGTGATCAATTTATAGCTAGTGTTGCATAAACCTATTGGTCTAAATTCCGAGATTTTGGAAGGATTCTCAATCTTGGGAATTAAAGCAATGTAAGACTTATTCACACTAGCAGGAACCTCACAATTCTGAAAAGAACTAAGCACAAAGTTGTATATAGAAGAACCTAAATCAGACCAATAATGCTGAAAAAAACGAGGCTGCACACCATCAGGACCAGGACATTTCATGGGATTCATTCGAAATAAACACTCCTGGACTTCATCAATACATGGAATTCGAGACATAGCCCTACGGTCAGAATTAGATAAGATAAAATTTGGTACAAAATTATTATCCAAAGATAAAGATGATTGTAATTTTGAACTAAAGATATGAACAAAATTTTTCCTTGACTTTTTTTTATTTTTGCCAAAATATGAAAATACTTAGTATTATGATCAGCATATTTACGCCAATTAATCCCGGCCTTTTGTGCCCAAATTATTCTTTCTTTTTTAATGTATATCCTCTAAATCTTTTAACAAATTCTGCTCAAGATTACTTAGGAAAACCGAATTATTATAAGCTAAATATAACTGGATACCATCTAATCTAGCTAAAATTTTCTTTTTTTGTTTTTTTAAATTACCAAAAACATTAGAATTCCAAGAAAAGATAGTATTACTAAAATTATGTAACCCTGCTAAAAAATTGTAATTCGATTGAGCCCAATTATTAACAAAAAAATTGGCAAACCCAGGGTGTTCAATCCAAACCTCTTGCACCTTAATGGAAAAGGACCCTTCACATAAGGATTACTCATATAAATCAGTAAAGGACAATGATCAGAATAATTAGTGCGAGTAAGATGCAAAACCTTAGTATGAGGAAAGAAATCCAGCCACGAAAGACTTGAAAGAGCCATGTCTAAGCGTTGCCTAATGAGATCACCATCCTTCCTCGTATTAGTCCAGGTGAAGGGAGCGCCATGAAACCCTAAATCAACCACCCCCTCTTTATCAGTAAACTCTTTGAAATCCTTGCATTGACTGTCTCTAAAGGGGCGACCACCCGATTTTTCTGATTGCTTAGTTACTTCATTCAGATCCCCCAAAATTAACCATGGCATGTCACTAGGTGGAATTGATTGTTTAAGACGTTTCCAATCCAAATGACGCTCCTTGGGAACACTTGAGGCATGCATTCCAGTGATTGTAACCTCGGGAGTGTTATTACTAAAATGAAAGAGATTTCCCCTCATCCGAGAATTTCAAAAGATCCACCCACATCCTCCAATTTGATCGGAGTCATTAACAAGGGTATTTTCGGGCAATCGAGGTGGAGGTTTGCTAATTATTTCCTCCCTTCTCCGTATAGAGTCCATTAATCTCAGAGCACCCTCCATTTCCGTCGGTGGAGGAAGAGAATCCACCACTCGTGTTTGAGGAAGCAAATGCAGAAGCTGCTTCGGACCTGGGGTGCATTGTCTTGCATAATTCATCAGCTCCGGTTCGATTGCTCCAAAATTGGGCACTTTCTCCATTGGAGTTGAAAACTGAGGGGGTGATTTCCATTTCTGATAGTTCGTTATTGGAAGGACATTCCTCACCTCCCAAGGCTTGAGTTTTGGAGGAGGAGAGGGAGGAGAATTGTGTTTGTGGCTTTTCGGATGGTTGTTTTTGTTGTGATCCATGTGAAATTTCTGTAGCATGCAGTTGAGAAGAGGGAATGCTTGAGAGAATGACTTGAGTTTCAATAGGACAAACTGAAGGAATTTGTAGAAGAGGAAGGTTAGAAGCATGCAAAGGAACAGTAGAAGGAGAAGAGTCATTACAAGCCGTTGTTGACACATGTTGAATACTTTCATTTGCATGTTGACAATTAAGATTTGTAGAAGGGAAAAGAATATTTGCTTGTAAAATTGTTTTATCAGAAGGAATCGAACTATCAGTCTGATTTTGTACTGGAACCAAGGGGGAGTTTAAAAGTTTTTTTGCCAAATTTCCTTCATTAGACTTTTTTCTCCATTTTGAATTTGATTGACTTCCTTTTTGATCAAAACGAGGAGATTTGGCCGAATTAGGCTTTGGTGGAAAAGTAGTAGAATTTGGAAAGTTTTTCTTCGATTTTCTTCTGTTAGACACCACAGTCCATGGGCCATACAAATCCACTTTTTCCAAATCTGATACACTTTCTAGCACTTGGGCTGGCCCATTAGCAGTCTGATCCAAATTAGGATTTGTAGAACACTGACCCAACTCAGCAGATGAAGACAAAGGTTCGAACCTTCCCCCCTCACTTGGTAAGCAAATATTTACAGTATGAGGAAAGGCCACCGCTTTAGAGACATCTTGTTGTTGCTTCCCTTTGTTGCCACCTCCATGCATGCAATTCAAAGCCTCGTGTCCTATCATGCCACAAGAAAAACACAAAGAAGATAAGTTTTCATATACTACCTGTTGCCACGCGCCACCCACCCATACTTTGGTGATCAAGGGTGAATTAAGATCCATTTCAACACAGACACGCGCATATCTTCCTCTTATGAGTCGGTCAGTTGAGTAATCCACCCGAGCAATTTCAAACAAAGCAGATTTTTCATAATACTCTACTGGAAGCTCTGGAAATCGGATCCAAACAACCATTGTTTCAAATTGAGATTGATTTGGCCTAAAATTGGGTCTCCATTGTGTAATCATCAAGAAGTGATCAAAGATAAACCAAGGCCCTCCAAACAGAGCACGCTCATAATCATCTTGCATTTGAAAATCTGAACAAGAATATACCTTTACCCAAATCAATTGTTTCAAGATTTCCTTTAATTTTCCACATGATTTGAGCTCTTCTCGCCATGAACTCCTGTCTAACCGAGATACCAACTACTTTTCCCATTAAGGTCATTGACCAAGGCTGTCTTAACTTAGCTAATGTCTCCTTACTAAATTGCACAGATAAATTTCCTTCAGGAGCCATGTCTTCAACATCATCCCATTCCTTGGCTGTTACTACAATTTTTCGCGCTTGATCAAACCATTCAGACGAAGTAGCAACTACCTGTCTAAAACTAAGAGGAGGACTAGGACTACCATTAACATTAACTGTGGATTCTATCATTTGAGAAGTTGTTAAAGGAGGATTCCCCTCCATTGGAGGGGAAAAAACGAAAATGAAATTAACTGAAAAACAGAGTATGTAGACTTTCTCTCACTAAAACTTTCTCTCACTAAAACAATTGATATTTGATTCTAACCTTTACGTACTTCTTATATATTCCTATTATTCTTACTTTTACCTTGCCTATCTTAGCTTTGAGTAAAGTAATTGATATTTGATTCTAACCTTTACGTACTTGTGTTATTACCGAATTTATTATATTAATGTCTCAAGTTATGAATATTGAGATTACACCTTGTGGATTACAATTATCTTGATTAGTTAAAGTTATGGTTTTACCAGAATAGTGCAACTATTTGAAACAAATTACATATAATATCGTTAATAATGTAATTTAAATATTCAGATCAAATCATTTTTTATTACTCTTAACACAAGGCTTACATATACTTTCTCCTTCCCTAAATATGTTGCATGTATATCGTTTTGGGTGTTGGTAGATATTTATCTATTTTAAAATTTTATATTTGTTGACTCGAATGAACAATACAAGAGGGGGGGTGAATTGTATTGTAGAGGAACTAGGGTAATTTTTGCGGAATACTTAAAGAAACTTAAACAAAAACTTTAAAGTGCAAGAGAGATTTTACGTGGAAAACTTCTTGGCCCTAATCAAGAAGAAAAAACCACGACCACAAGGGATTTTAATCACAACTCTTAATAATTATATAACCTTCAAGTTCCTCTACGAACTTAAGTTCCCCCTCAACTGATCCCTCAATCAGTTGAGCTCTCAAATCTCTCTCTTTCTCCTTGCTTCACTCAAAGCAATTTCACACTCTAGAGTTTACCCAAACTCTACCCCAATACAACTCAAGATTAAAACTTCTAAGATGCTAAGTACAAAGACACTCAAGGACTTAAGTGGATTTTTGACTCTTTTAGAAAAGCTAAGAATCGTAATGCTCAAGTGTACTTTTCAAAACAGAAAACTAATCCTATTTGTACAGGAGGAAAGCAGTTGAAAACCTTACATTTGCCTTAGCTCCCACTATACCACAACTTCCATGAAATAAGGAAGTGTAGTTCGTGGATGCTTGGGCAGCAAGCTGAAGCATACAATAAGGAAGTGATTCCTTTATTTTCTCAACCTCCTTTACCAAGTAAAAGCCGTTTTAAAAATAGTTTTACCAAGTCAGATTTTCCAAAATATTAGGATAAAATCAGAACAGAAAATCTTTTAATAAATAAGATATTTTTACTTAAAAGATATTTTTCCGAAATAAAATTAAATCTTGTTAAAGAAAGGAAAAATAAAATCTTTATAAACTGAAATTTAATCCACTTAAATCCTATCAATTAACCATGTACTTAACATATATACAAGAAGCCTAAAATAAATAATAAAGATACAATAGACTCCTTGGAACACATTGAAGCTTCGACTCTGGAGCTTCAGTTCCTCACTCAAGGAACTTGGCTTCTGATTGTCTTCTATGCTCGTCCATAGCTCATCCTTTAGACTTGTTCCATGCTCCGTTCTGACTCTAGAACTTCGTTGCATATAAGAACCTGTCAAGTACATCAAAGCTAATAGACAAAAGTTAAAGCCTTTATGGGTTTGCTTAGGTTCCTTGAGTCATCATCAAAACTTAAGATCAACAATATTCCCCCTTTTTGATGAATGACAAACCTAAGCAAACTCAAAAAATAAAAATTTTAAAAGACAATCAGAAAACGAAAAACTTAAAACAAAAATGAACTAGCTAAATTTAAACAAGGAACTGAATGGAAGTTATAGTTATAGTTATACCTTCTATTATAAACGGATGGAGAGCTTGTCAACAATTGAGTTTGCCTTCTTTTCCCCCTTTTGGCGTTCATCAAAATTAATGCACACAAATATACATATCTAAACACAGCACCATTTTATTGGTTTGTGTCCAAAGCAGAGAACAAAGCACATATAGGCAGAAATAGTATGCAAATAGTCATAAAGCAAGCAAGCAACATCCATATAAACAAACTGATGTTCCTCCAGAACATCAAAAACAAAAGAAAATACCCTGTTTAATTGTTTACAGACCAAAAGAAGCAAAATAAACCAAGTTTAATACAGACCAAGATTAAAAGATAGTTTGATATATGAGATAGGCAGAAAATAGGATTAGGCTGTAGGGGCTGGGGTCTTGTGCTCTTCTTCTGTTTCCTCAGCAACTTCTTCTTCAACAACAATCTCTTCCAGCTTCTTCAACAACGCGGCCTGGCCTTGAGAGAGAATTGAAGTGCTTTCCTTCATTGCTGAGGTTAGTTCCTTAGAAGCATGCACCAGGTCTCCTACTAGCTTCTCAAGAGCTCCAATCCTCAGGAGCAGAGTTGGTTGAGCATCAGACAATAGCTTGACAGCATCTTTAAGTGCCTTCAGTTCCAAGGTGGAACTCACAGAACCAAAGGCAGCAAATCCTGTACCTGCACTTACAGGAGCAGAGTGAGTGATAGATTCCTGCATAAATATGCCCTGTTCCCCCTGAACAAAGGCTTTCTCTTCACTGAGATCCACAAAAGCAGCTGGAGCCTCAGCTTTTGCTTTTGGCTTAACAACCAACCTAATGCTCTTCCTTTTCCTAGCACCAGAAGCATTACTTTTCCTGCTCTTCTTTTCAGAACATTCTTCTTTTTCCTTATTTTCTTCCTCTTCCTCACTTTCCTCTTCTTCCTGCCATTTGTCCAACTCCTCTTCCTCGGTCAGAACCTTAACTCCTTCCTTAGCCTTAGGAGTTTGTTTAGGAAGGAATTGTGTAATACCATCAACAACATGCAAGTTTCTGCTTTCAAGGGTTTTGGGTTGAACAAAATGATTGGTTTGTAGTTTGATATGTTCACAGTTCTCCACAGAAATACCAAAACTCTCAATGAGAGTAATGATCATATTTGCATATCCAACCTTCAAATGGTTTGCAAGACAGTGGGTGAGGTGTTTTATCATGATGGAAGGGAAATTGATTTGTATTTTGTTTTCAAGGCAGTACATCAGCATAGCATCAAGGTGGTTAGCCTCATGCCTGTGCTGAGTTCTTGGAACAATGGCTAAATGCACAAAGATAAACAACAGTTTTTGAATGGGAGAGAACAGATTATGATTAGTTTGAACTTTAGACACCTTTCCACCAATTGATTCCACAATATCTTTTATGGGCACATCACCTACACTTTTATCAGTAGCTCCTTTAAAATATTCATCAAACCCCTCATTCGGAGTTCCAAAGATAGCACATAAATAATCAGCATCAAAACTAATTTTCTTATTTTTAACTCTTGATACACAAACACCATCATAATTCTTAAAATTTGCACAGAATTCTTTCAAAGGAGCATGAGCAAGCACATTATTGTAACTTTCACTAAACAATTGCACCCAATTTTGAGCCTCTAAGATTTCAAGTAATTCAGAATACTTACTTACTTCACACCATGGCAAGTTGATGCAGAAACCATGAATGAAGCGTTCAGAGCTTGCTTCGAATTTCTTTTGAAATGGAGACTTTTCCAACTGAATTTTTTCTCCTAATTCCTCCCAGCCCTGATCCTCAAGTTCCTCCAGCTTTCGTTTCTTTGACTCAGCAGGCAAGTTCTTTGGTTTTTCAACAGAGGGTTTTTTTTTTTATTCTCTTGCTCGATATCCATGGGTGAATCTTTTTGAGGGGTAACTTGAGGTTTTGGTGAAACATCCATGGGTGAATTCGCTGAATCGGTAAAATGTAGGGTGTATTTTACAGAGTGAGGAGGTGAGGAACAGTGTGTAGGGTTTGGTGTCATTTTATAGGGGTGGAATTTTAAGGGATAAAAGGGTCGGTGAATGAATGTGAAAGGTTAATTGAATAGTGCAGGTGTCGTTTGATGAAGGATATAGAAATTACTTTTAACTTGGTCAGTTTGAAGAATTAATGTGATTTGACATGAAAGGTCAAGGTTAAGTTATCAAATACTTTGAATTGAATGCAAACAGTCACGGGTATTTAATCAACAATTTTTTAGAGATGAATTTGAATTTTAAAAGATAAGCAATGAGAAATAATTCAAAATAAAAGATAAGATTTTAAGAGATAAAATTAATCAACTGATTCGTTAATTAATTCTCAAAAAGATAGAACAAAATCTTATAGATTATTTCGGAGGAACTAGGAACAAGTCAACATAGTTTGTTATAACATAGACATGCCAAAAGAAATTTGATTTCTTCACATACAGCCACAATCCCATATGTAATGCCATACATTCTAATGCTTGGGACTATGTTTTCACATATTCATATTGTGTAAGATACATATAATGCATGCATGATTGACTTTTACCTTGGGGGAACTTGAGGTCTTCTTAACTCAATTGTATCATACCAAGTTCCATGCGCATCTTTTCAAATTTGTCCCTGCTCAAAGGCTTAGTCAGAATGTCAGCAATTTGATTTTCAGTTTCACAAAAATCTAACTTAATTAAGCCTTTTTCCACATTATCCTTAAGGAAATGATGCCTTATGTGAATATGTTTCACACGAGAATTATGAACTGGATCTTTTGAAATGCGTATGGCACTAGTATTATCACAATAAATAGGAATGAAATTATACTTCATACCATAATCTCTTAGTTGTTGTTTTATCCAAATTACTTGAGAACAGCAGGCAGCAGCTGCCACATATTCAGCTTCAGCAGTTGACAAGGCCACTGTATTCTGTTTATTGGATCCCCAAGAAACTAGGCATGGCCCGAGAAACTGAATCATTCCTGAATTACTCTTCTTATTCACCAAATCTCCTGCATAGTCAGCATCTGCAAAACCTTTTAAATAAAAAGTATCACTTCTAGGATAAAAGAGACAAAGATGGTCAGTTCCTTTGAGATATCGTAGGATCCTTTTTACTGCTGTAAGGTGTGACTCCTTAGGATTAGATTGAAATCTTGCACATAAGCCAACACTAAATGCAATATCAGGTCTGCTAGCAGTTAAGTATAAAAGGGATCCAATCATACCTCTTATTTGGTTTGATCTACACTAG
Source organism: Chenopodium quinoa (assembly GCF_001683475.1). Taxonomy (NCBI): domain Eukaryota; kingdom Viridiplantae; phylum Streptophyta; class Magnoliopsida; order Caryophyllales; family Amaranthaceae; genus Chenopodium; species Chenopodium quinoa. Next base: position 2,702,470 of record NW_018744988.1, on the reverse strand, counting down.
TTCCTTGTAGATCTTCATCTAACCTTGTGCATGTTCCCATTGGTGTATGGTTGGTCTTTGCTTGGTCAAGGTTATATTTCTTCAGTGGTTCCTTGACATACTTTGTTGGTGAATTGCAATACTTTTTTCCGTTTGTTTGATTTGTAGTCCAAGAAAGAAGTTGAGTTCCCCCATCATGCTCATCTCAAATTCACCACTCATTAGCTCAGCAAAGTACTTGCACAAGTTTTCATTAGTTGCTCCAAAAATAATATCATCAACATATATTTGAACAACTAGTAAGTTAGTTCCTTCAGATTTTAAAAACAAAGTTTTATCTACTTTACCTCTTTTAAAATCATTTTGAAGAAGGAACTTAGAGAGCCTTTCATACCAAGCTCTATGTGCTTGTTTCAACCCATAAAGAGCTTTATCAAGATTAAAGACATGATTAGGAAATTGGGGATTTTCAAAACCTGGAGGTTGTTCCACGAACACCTCTTCTTCAAGAAAACCATTTAAGAAAGCACACTTAACATCCATTTGATATAGTTTGAACCCATAAAAGAGGCAAAAGCAATCAACATTCTAATAGCTTCTAATCTAGCAACAGGAGCAAAAGTTTCTTCAAAGTCAATAACTTCTTGCTGATTATAGCCCTTCACAACAAGTCTTGCCTTGTTTCTTACAATTGTTCCATATCCATCCAGCTTGTTCCTGAATACCCACTTGAGCCCTATAACCTTTTTGAGTTTAGGTTTCTCTTTAAGATGCCAGACCTTGTTCCTCTCTAACTCATTGAGTTCATCTTGCATGGCAATTATCCAGTCAGCATCCTTTAGTGCTTCTTCATGATTTCTTGGCTCAATAATGGATAGGAAGGCTTGAAAGGCACAGAAGTTCCTCATCTGTGATCTGGTCTGAGTTCCTCTACCAATATCACTTATAATAAGGTCTGTTGGATGAGAGCCTTGGTATTTGAATGGCTTTGGTTGAAATTCTCTGGCAGGAACTCCTATTTGAGGCACTTCTTCTTCAGTTTCTTCTGCATTTTCCTCGTTGCCAGATTCTCCATGAACTTGTTCCTCCGGGGTTTCTTGATTAGGAACTTCAGCATTTTCTTGATGTTCTTGCTCAGGTTCCTCACTAACTTCCTTGGTTTGCTTGGAGGTTTCTTCCTCTTCTTCCCTGTCTCTAATCATACCAATTTCATAATCATTATTGTCTTGTTCCTGCACATTCATAAACATAATAGATTCATCAAATATTACATGAATTCTTTCTTCTACACACAATGTATTTTTATTGTAAACTCTGTAAGCTTTGTTATTTGATGCATAGCAAGGAACACAGCTTCATCACTTCTTTCATCAAATTTTCCTATGTTCCTTTTCCCATTATTATGAACAAAGCACCTGCATCCAAAAGCTCGAAAGTGAGAAATATTGGGTTTCCCGCCCTTAAACAGTTCATAAGGGGTCTTATTGATGATTGGTCTCATCATAACTCTGTTTATAATATAACATGCAGTATTAATAGCTTCAGCCCAGAAGTTTTTTGGAAGACCACTTGCTATGAGCATAGTTCTTGCCATGTCTTCTAGAGTCATGTTCTTCCTTTCAACAACTCCGTTCTGTTGAGGAGTTCTTGGGGCTGAAAAGTTATGATCCATGCCATTTTCTTTGCAAAAGTCATCGAATCTTGAATTCTCAAACTCAGTTCCATGATCTGATCGAATGTGGATAATTTGATTACCACTTGACTTCTGTACTCTTTTGGCAAAGGACACAAATTCATCAAAAGTTTCATCCTTGCTAGACAGAAAAATCACCCAAGTAAATCTAGAAAAATCATCAATAATAACTAAAACATATTTCTTTCCACTTCTACTTTGAACACGCATGGGACCACACAAATCCATATGAATTAGCTCCAATGGCTTTGTGGTGCTGACCATGTTTTTGCTTTTAAAGGAAGACCTGACTTGCTTGCCTCTCACACATGCATCACAGATATGTTGTATGAGGAACTTGACTGAGAGAAGCCCTATAACCAAGTTCCTTGCTCTAAGTTTATCCATGAGTGAGAAGCTAGCATGTCCAAAACGTTTATGCCATAATAAGGGATCACCATTAATGGCACTCAAGCAGGTAAGGTTGTTCCTTGGAACAGAATTTAGATCCACAATGTATGTGTTCCCTTTCTAGTTCCTTCAAGAACAACCCTTCCTGTTTTATCATTAATGATGTTGCATGAATCAGAGGTAAAACTTACAGAGTTTCCTTTATCACAAAATTGTGATATTCTCAGCAAATTGTGCATCAAACCCTCGACCAAAAGTACATTTTCTATTGAATGAGAACTGGACCTTCCTACTTTTCCTTTAGCAATTACTTCACCCTTTTTGTTGTCTCTAAAGGTCACAGTTCCTCCTGGATAAGCCTCTAGTGAGAGAAACTTTGATTTATCTCCTGTCATATGCTTTGAACAACCACTGTCGAGGTACCACGAGTTGTTCCCCCTCACTAGGACCTGCAAAAGAACTTATTGGTTAGATTCAGGAACCAAGGTTTCCTTGGGTTCCTTGGACGTTGAAGCAATATCAGATTTCTTTACCCAAACTTGCCTAAAATTCTTACTAACAGATTGTTCCTTCCTGTTACACGTGGCAACAAGATGACCAGTTTTACCACAGAAGGTACATACTTTATAACTAGGCAGGTCTACATATTTTTTCTTGCCCTTATGCTTAGAACGTATGAATCCTAGACCTTTAGTTCTTTTGGTTTGAGCATTCTCTATCCACTTAGGAATTCCAAACTGGCTAATGCTTCTTTCTTTTCGAAGCTCAAGTTCCTTCTCCAATTTTGCCTTTTCAATTCTTAACTCGTCAAGATCATATTTTAATTTTTCAAAATCCTCATTAAATTTAGGCAAAGATTCAGAGGAGGAACTTAGAGACACTTCAGCATTAGCAAGTATGTATTGAGTCAATTCTAAATTAACCATGATATTCTCAAACTTGAGTTTCTCATTCATTTCTTTTAATAGAAGATTTTTGTCAAAAAGTTCAAAAACTCTACTTTGAACATCAGTTCGTTGATTCTCAATCCACGTACTGTGTTCCTTGCAGACTTTGAGAGCTCTTTGACATTCACCTAGACGAATACTAGTGTGAGTCCAGTCATCTTCTAATTCAAACACTAAATCAATGAGAGCATCTTTAGTATAAGTTTTAAGCACATTAGGATCAAGAAATACCTCTTTAGCAAGCTCATCGTTGTAAGCCTTTTCATCACGTTTGGCCATCAGACATAGATGAGCTGTTTCTTCTTCAGGTTATTTCTCTTCATCCTCACTTTCAGAATCTCCCCAGGCAGCAATCATAGCCTTCCTAATGTCTGTTTTATTGAAAGGAGTTTTGTTGTAGTTGCTCTTAACTTGTTCCTTTGCCTTCCCTTTACCTTTCTCTGTATCCCAAAGTGGACACTCACGAATAAAGTGTTCTAGAGATCCACATTTGTGACAACCAGAGTCAGTTTTTGAAGTAGAGGGTTTCTTGGTGAAGTTCCTTGACTTGTTGTTTCGGTTGAACATTCTTTTGAACCTTCTCACCAGCATAGCAGCCTCTTCTTCATCGACTTCAGAGTCTTCTTGATCTCCAGCTTTAAGAGCTAACCTTTTCCTCGGTTTCCTTCAATGTTGCTTGTTCCTAGGTGCAACTCATGAGTCATGAGGGAACCAGCAAGTTGCTCAATATTGAACTTTGTGAAGTCCTTTGTTTCTTGTAAGGTTGTTACCTTGGCTCTCCATCTCTCATCTTGAGGGAGGCTTCTTAGAACTTTTCTGACCTGCTCATCAATAGAGATTTTCTTTCCAAGAGAAACAAGCTCATTAATAATGTTAGTAAATCTAGTTAACATTTCCTGAATTGATTCTTTTGGTTGCATTTCAAACCGTTCATACTTTGACATAAGCAAGTCAATTTTAGAGCGTTTCACTTCGTTAGTTCCTTCATGAGTAACTTGAAGTAAATCCCAAATTTCTTTAGCATTTTTACAACCCATAACACGGTTGTGTTCATGGGGTCCAAGACCACAATGAAGTAATTTAACTGCAAGTGCATTAATTTCCATTTTCTCAAAATCTTCCTTATCAAATTCAGACATGGGTTTAGGTACTACCTCATTTTCACCAGTAGTTTTGGTAATTTCGAAATCACCAACTTCGATCACTCTCCAAACCTGGTAGTTGTCGGCTTTGATAAAAATCTCTATCCTGTTCTTCCAATAGGTGTAGAATTTCCCATTGAACATAGGAGGACGCTGCGTACAGTAACCTTCTTCCAGTTTCTCGTGATTGTTCATCTTGATTCCAGGAACTTAACTCGTCAGGGTTTCCTGATTTCTTCGAGGAACCAGCTCTGATACCAATTGTTGACTCGAATGAACAATACAAGAGGGGGGTGAATTGTATTGTAGAGGAACTAGGGTAATTTTTGCGGAATACTTAAAGAAACTTAAACAAAAACTTTAAAGTGCAAGAGAGATTTTACGTGGAAAACTTCTTGGCCCTAATCAAGAAGAAAAAACCACGACCACAAGGGATTTTAATCACAACTCTTAATAATAATAGGGCAAACAACCTATTACAAATTAAGACTTCTAAACTCAAGTTCCTCTACGAACTTAAGTTCCCCCTCAACTGATCCCTCAATCAGTTGAGCTCTCAAATCTCTCTCTTTCTCCTTGCTTCACTCAAAGCAATTTCACACTCTAGAGTTTACCCAAACTCTACCCCAATACAACTCAAGATTAAAACTTCTAAGATGCTAAGTACAAAGACACTCAAGGACTTAAGTGGATTTTTGACTCTTTTAGAAAAGCTAAGAATCGTAATGCTCAAGTGTACTTTTCAAAACAGAAAACTAATCCTATTTGTACAGGAGGAAAGCAGTTGAAAACCTTACGTTTGCCTTAGCTCCCACTATACCACAACTTCCATGAAATAAGGAAGTGTAGTTCGTGGATGCTTGGGCAGCAAGCTGAAGCATACAATAAGGAAGTGATTCCTTTATTTTCTCAACCTCCTTTACCAAGTAAAATCCGTTTTAAAAATAGTTTTACCAAGTCAGATTTTCCAAAATATTAGGATAAAATCAGAACAGAAAATCTTTTAATAAATAAGATATTTTTACTTAAAAGATATTTTTCCGAAATAAAATTAAATCTTGTTAAAGAAAGGAAAAATAAAATCTTTATAAACTGAAATTTAATCCACTTAAATCCTATCAATTAACCATGTACTTAACATATATACAAGAAGCCTAAAATAAATAATAAAGATACAATAGACTCCTTGGAACACATTGAAGCTTCGACTCTGGAGCTTCAGTTCCTCACTCAAGGAACTTGGCTTCTGATTGTCTTCTATGCTCGTCCATAGCTCATCCTTTAGACTTGTTCCATGCTCCGTTCTGACTCTAGAACTTCGTTGCATATAAGAACCTGTCAAGTACATCAAAGCTAATAGACAAAAGTTAAAGCCCTTATGGGTTTGCTTAGGTTCCTTGAGTCATCATCAAAACTTAAGATCAACAATATTTCATAATACAAAATGTCATCAAGTAAACCTACTTTTTTTACTTTTTCCATATATTTTTTTAGCGTTTCCGTAATTTTTCGTGTCTTTATTACTTATTTTCACCATTCACATACCATTTAAAACACGAATATTTTTCAATTCAGCTTAATTCAGTAAATCACAACAAGCCCTGAGTGTTACAGTATGCAGGAAATCAATCTACACCTTTACAAAAAATTATCACATCGTATATATATGAAAAACATTTTCAATAGGAGATTCAATATTTTTACAATGTAAAATAAATTGCTACATGCCTACATCTTAAAGCTAAGCATCAAAAATTATGAGACTTTTTCATCTATTTGACATCACTTTTATAAAAGAAACAATTAACAATGAGATAAGATTTGAAAGCCAAGTGAATGATCATGCCAAGTAGGATTGTATAACTTCACTGATGAATTATTAATGAATAATGCAATTAAGCCTCCTCATTGAGTTGCTCTCTTCAATTCAATCATCATATTTAGTTGAAAAAAAGGTATTGTCATCTAGCTAGTATTTCATACTGATATTGTAGTTTAGAATTTAGTTCTTATAACTAATAGATTAGATCAAAATAAATAAAGTTGATTATTCAGTATAGATTTCATATCCTAATAATCTTGTTTTCCTTCAAATTAATTAACCGTACCGTTTTCGTTCTTGAATACAATTTTGCCTAAAAGATTACATTAATACAAATAGACCTATAAATAACATAGCATCATTTAATTTACTCCGTATATTGTGCATTTTATTTATACTCAGTATGTAATAATCATTGTGTCAAAAAAAATATATGTAATAATCAAGCACCGATCAATGCTGTAAGTAAAACATGTTGTTGATCATAATAATATTCAAATAGGAATTGCCTTAATCATAAATTAGAATATAATGATGAATAGAATCACACTATAAATAGCATGTATTAATTAACTGGTTTTTATTTTTCTAATATAAAACACAAATCACACTACAAATTTTTGTAAATCTAACTTAAATATAAGTCATTCATGAACCGAATTATGGCACAAAGGACAAACACAATTTTCATAGAGACATCTAAGTACACAAGGCTCATGAAACACATGCTCACAAGGCAACTTCGTAAGAGATTTTGACCACTTTGTTACAATAATACTAACATCATCGTCATTAATAGCAGCCTTAAGATCTTTGTCCCCTTTTTCGTCTATGGTTTTCAATTTTTGTAGACATATACCACACATACCCTCTCTTTTCAAAAACTCGCTATCATTACCATTACCATCACCAACGTCAATACTAAGCCTTTCTAACCCCTTGATAACCGGTACTTCCTCCTCAACGAAATCATCGGAGGTAGCAACACACTCCTCGAACTCGTCTTCATTACAAACTCGATCAGGACCAATACGAAATAGCCTCAAATCAGAAACTTCAACGCTCTTTAGTAAACCACTTTCATGTTCCAAACCTTGTTGTCCTTGTTTCTTAAGAGACTCAACTCTTTTCCAAATATCATCACTTAAATGATTCAACTTTTTCATCACCCAATTACCAACAAGAACATCGTTTCTATTCTTAGTGGCTAAAAGATCTTGAGCAATATCAACCCTACACAATATGCAAAACGGGTTAATCAATAGAACTTCCTTTGTAGGTAGTTTTCGCATGCTTAACATTCTTCGACCATTAGTATGGTAATAAATTAAGGTTTCGTAGTGATCAAAGTTTAATCTAACTTCGAGTTTCATAGAGGAAGAACTCGAGTTAGGATTAATAGTATCATTAGTGCCATGGCTACAAGGAATTACGATGCCACGATCATGAAGCTCTTCAAACCTATCAATTAGACCTTTTTTTTCTTCCATACTAATCCAACTTCGTTCAATTCTTGAGAAATAAATTATAAGGAGAAATTATGATTATCAAATTTAGTCGTGTATATTGTGTATATATATATACAATGTAGATAGCCCATGTCCTTAGCTTAGTTGTATTAGGAAACTAGTTTAGTAACTAACTAATAATCGCTAAAAATCTTTAGTCTCGTTACTCTCATATACATAAAAATATAAAATCGGTATAATTTAGGAAACGTTTTTAGTAACTAACTAATTTCAGAGGTTTTTCTGTGCGGCAAGCCACATGGTACGGCAAGAATTACTTGTTGGGTGTTACTTGTATTATAGGGTTACTTGTATTCTGGGGTTACTTGTATGGGTTACTTGTAGGGTGTTACTTGTATTATGAAATTACTTGTATGGGTTATTATGAGGTTATTTGTATGTGTTACTTGTATCGTGGAGTTACTTGTATCGTGTGGTTACTTGTAGGTGTTACTTGTATTCCTAGTAACTCTTACAAGTAACTCTAAACCAAAACCTCATACCAAACCAGTAACACCCTATAAGTAACCCCAGAATACAAGTAACCCATGACAAAACCAGTAACACCCTACAAGTAACCCCTAACCAAAATCAGTAATACTCATACTAGAAACCCCAAAATACAAGTAACACCTACAAATCACCCATGACAAAACCAGTAACACCCTACAAGTAACCCCTAACCAAAACCAGTAACACCCATACAAGTAACCCTATAATACAAGTAACACTTACAAGTAACCCCTCAAAAAACCAGTAACACCTTACAAGTAACACCTGTCACACCATGTGGCCAGCCGCATACAAAAATTTGTAAACTAATTTAATAACCGCCCTATGCCCCTATATATACATATTCTGATATTATTCCTTGATCCTAAAATAAAAGGTTTATCCAACTTTGATATTTAAGGTCGGTGTACTAGAAGATTCATATATAAGCCTTAAACATTAGGTTTTAGTGATGATTTTAAATTTTTAATGTAGTCTTATGACTTTTAACTACCACAATTTTCATTATTTGCAAGGTAAAGGAAAATAGATAATAATTTATACGGTTATCTCCACTCTGTGAAAACTCGTTCTTTAGAAATTTATCCATTTAGTTTTTTTTTTAATTATTTGTCCATCAATACATACGGATTTTCAAAAAAAAAATCCACTTTTTTTTTTTTTGAAGGGTGATATATTTTTTTAATAAATTTTATATAACCCGACATATATAAGGTAGGTGTTATCAAAAGCTCGAGTTTGTATGTACTCCGTATTTGATAATGTACTAGTAGAAAAAAATACTTCATTCATTCCTAATTATTTTAATCATGGAATGTTTTCAATATGGATTAAAATTTTGATCATTAATTCTCTCTACTTTGTCGTGGATAAGGACTTTACAAAATCATGTCCTCAACCCAAGTCTCAATTTCTTCAAGACACTCTACAATTTTTTATTTTTTATTTTTTTTTTTTTTTTGGAAATACTAGGACTGTAATGGACTAGTGGCTAGTCTTCTCATCTCAAGTGCTCTACTTAAAGCCTTAAAGGTGAAGGACTAACCAAGAGTTTCTTTAAATTCACAAAGGTTATGAGATCACCATTTGACTTTTGGTGTAGTGGTGATTAAGACTACATTTGATAGGGATGACCTGTGTTCGATTCCCACAATAACAATTGGGATTTAGAAGAGAACTGGAACCTAACCAATTAAAACTGATCCTCGAATCCAGATTATTTCAAAGAGTGGACCGAGTAGAACATAAAAAAAATAATAATAATAATAAATAAAAAGGTAATAAGCTAAGACGAACTTGGTTTAAAGTTTAAAACAAACACTAGCTTTATTGTTCGATTTCCAGAGTGGATTCTTCATGCATCATTCAAGGTTCATTTACTATCAAATTTGTATACCAAACCCGTTTACATCTCTACGACCCTAGTTATGGCCTTATGGGTTATTAGTTCGTTATTTAATTTGTATCGGCCCATTAGCACGAGGACATGAAAAATTGTTGCACCACATTTGAGAAAGAAACCTACTTGATGGGCCAACTAAATTCACCAATTCATTGCAGCTTGTGGCAATATATAAGCATTTAAAGTTCAAATATAATCATGTGTATTGTGATTTTTATTTTTATTTTAATTTTTTATTCAAATAGGAAGAATTTGTTTATGAAAAAATATTTCAATGATATAAATAAAAATATATATGAGTAAATATTACATCTATATATAAATTTAACAAATACATAACAATCGAATTAAAAAAATTTTAAAGAAAAATGTTAGGGAAATTATTAATTTCATTTTCTCTCCTATTTTTTTCCTTACACTCCCTTATACTTTACATAATTTTCGTAAATTACGTATCTATTATATTAACAAGTATGGAAAAAATCGAATAAAATTGATCGCAACTAAAAGGTTAAGATGATGGTTGAAGTTCGATATCAATTTATATATTATTCAATCAAAAACAAATAAATGTGGTACTTGAATAGACTGATTACACAAATATCACTCGGT